>NW_027002063.1:0-6764 GCF_036934945.1 Oncorhynchus masou masou
TGGAAAGTATGACAGAACTTTGCAAGCTATCTCTGCGGTAGATTGCAACTCCTCCCCATTTGGCAGTTCTATCTTGACGAAAAATGTTGTAGTTGGGTATGGAAATCTCTGAATTTTTGGTGGCCGTTTTTACTCCTGAACTTATTTAGGCTTACCATAACAAACGGGTTGAATGCCTATTTACTCAAGACATATTAGCTTTACATATTTTATTAATTTGTAAAACATTCTAAAAACACATTTCAATTTTAACATGATGGGATTTTGTGTAGGCCAGTGACACAAAATCTCAATTTAATCAATTTTAAATTTGGGCTGTAAATGCAACAATATGTGAAAGAAGTCAAAGGGTGTGAACTTTCTGAAGGCAGTGCTTGTGTAGGAGAATTTTCAAAAGTCACTTTATGGCACTCGGTTTCATTTCCCTGCCTCAGTGTCAATTCCAAGCTGTGTTGTTAATCAGATTCTTCATATAGAATAGAAACAATTGATACTATTCTCACCCATCAGACTCTTGTCAATTTGATCTTGTCTTTAGGTAACTAATTTCTGTGCTGTATTCATGTGCTGTTCTATGAACCAATCTCTCTGTTCATGCAAGTGGCTGACTGAACAAATCCTCACTATCAGTAGCTGCAATTTGGCAGTAAGCCCAGACCTTGTTTTGAGAACGAACAAAAGATATCTCAGTTTCAAGGTCTCAGCTTAGAGAGAAGAAACCTGAGGTATTGGTCACATGTTATGAACCAGTATTGGTCGGTCACTGCTGGGACTGCTCAGGCACAGCTCCTGATTGGCATGTGTACTATGGTGCATTGAGTTGGTTGGAACCTCTCCAGCGTGCTGACAAATAAAGGATGGTTCATTTAAGATTGACTTTGCGTGTCCCTATGTAAGAATTTCCACTAAGTATGTTTAACCGTGGTAAATATGAAAATAAACTCTTCCAAATTAAACAAACACCCCCACCTCTCTGTCATGCTTTAAACCATTTATTTCTATATGGCTGCACACACTCTCCCTGTCCATGGAGTGGATGAACATGCACAGGTAGTCTACTTTTTGAAGTGATTTGTTTGACAATCAGATGAAAACATCATGACTGGTTGTGTTCATGCCAAATTAAAGGGCCATTTGTTTTTACAGTTAAATTAAGTCTTTATTATTCGGCCCTGCCTATAGTTTATTATGTGTAGGTCTAGTAGCATGTTAAATGCAAGAGTCATGGATTTACATAGGACTACAAAATTATTTGGTCTATAATGCGAAATCACGTTCGATGGGTTGTGGTTTGTGATCGATTACTGTAGGGTATAGGGAAGGTTTGTCTTATAATTTAATGATGGTTTGAGTGCCTACATTTTGGACCTCCTTTTGCCCGCCCTTCGACAGTGGATTTCTGCCGATGCCATTGGTTTAAAATACAATTTTAAGTAGATAAAATGTATGAATGGGCGCGATGTATTACTTTGTGGCTGTGGTAACTAGTGACAACACAGTTTCATCATCCCACAATAAAAAGTCATTCGTTTTTTCATGTTTGGCACAACCAGAAAGAGGGAGAGGCCCAACTCGGAGGAAAAGCTGTCTCCATTTCACCGACCAAGCAAAGGTTTTTGTATGAAGGTCAATTAAGAGAGTGTCGAATTTGGTCAAAAAAACATTTGTATGGTTTATTTGCTACGTGAGGTTTATTTGATCAAATATACGTTTAGTAATGCTTAAGTTCGTATATAAGTAGGACAGGTGATAGCAACTTTGACAGAAAAACACTATAAGGCGTTGTCTCGAGATGGTTATGCATAGTCATTGAATGATGCAGGTAGTGTAGCATCTCTCTCCGTTGATACAGGTGGTTGACGTCAACAACCCTCATCGAATATTCAAAAACAGATTTACAATAATGACATGTATCCACCAATCCAAAGAAAGGTTGTGCGGGGGCTAGACAGCCCGCCGTGCTACTTTGTGGACAACGATACCAAGTGTTTGGGCGAGAGATTATTTTGTCAGTATATCCATAATCTTTGGCACAATTTCTTTACCTGAGTCAATGGCGGTGTTTGAGAGCGTTAAAACCGTGATGGTATCATGGGTAAATTGTGACTGACTGACTGATCTACAAATAGTATTGAGTAGTTATTTAGGATGCAAGGTCATTTGACAAGGTACAAATCTGTCGTTCTGCCCCTGAACAAGCAGTTAACCCACTGTTCCTAGGCCGTCATTGAAAATAAGAATTTGTTCTTAACTGACTTGCCTAGTTAAATAAAGGTAAAAAATAAAATATATATTTTTGTAGATCTGTCAGTCTCGACTCGCTTTAATAGTGGGCTGCAATGTCCAACGTGACAAAAGTAAAGCAGGGTGTTCGATTAATCTCGCTCAGGCGCCCGTGTAGGCGTGTTTTCTATCGGCTGAAAGTTAATTGCTGCCTCCCGCACTTGAGTCGGTGCCCGCTCTGTCCGACAGCGAAGTAGTCTCAAAATACACGTGAAGTAATGAGTAGGATTATGTGTTTTCCCATGCTAAAGTGATTGCTTTATCTGCCTCCCCAATAAAACACATAAAACATTTATTTTATGGAAAATATCTGTTGTACTTTTCTGGGCGATGCCATGCTGCTTTGATGATAACATGACCGAGGGGCGCAAATTACTCTTCGGATTTGAGAAGGGCGCTACTCCTTCCCGCTTTCGCCAGACGACGTGACGGACACGTCAACGCGGGCCAGCGTAAAATAACTCCCTCAAGTATTCAGGGTCAATGTAGGGCGATTGGACAAGAGGCTGAACCCCACTGACACCACCCACTGTTTCAACCAATCACAGCCGCTTTCGACTAAAAAGGGACTCTGTCATCATTCTCTTCTTCCTGTTCAGTCCACTCACACAACAGCAATGGCGGCTGCTGCACGGTTTCTGCTCAGAGGTGCAGGCTCGAAAGCCTCCCATCGCGAATGTAAATATTGGTGATCAGGAGCTTGTTTGGGATTACTCTGCTGAGAGGTTATCCCCGAATTGCTCATCCCAAACAAAAACACAAAGAAGGAATGCTGCGCACTTCACCTACCACCTGACCCTGTACCCACAGAGTATGGTAAGTGAATGCCCTTGCATTCTCAAATAATTTGTCATACAGACAACTATCTTTCCTGAAAGGTAAAGATCATTTGACTATCTTCAATTCGTGGTCTACATTTTTCTAAATGAGTTAGCTAGCTTTATAACTAGCATGATAACATTAGCTAGCTAGTTAACGTTATTCCAACTGCATTCATGCTTTGTTTTTTTTGTTGAACTCAATTTGGATTTTTTTTTTAAATGCTTTGCTTTTTTTCTTCTGTCGTTGGCTGTGGTGCATTAGTCTTTCTAGGGCAGTGGCCCCCAACCTTTTTTTTCACCAAGGACAGGTCTCATATAGATTGTTATTTATTTTTTGGGGGGAGGGGGGTCAAAACACGAAAGGAATATCAATTAGGCCTATAAGTTTAGTATAGCCACTTTTTCATAACATTTTAGTTTAATAGGTCTAACATGGTGATATTATAAAAACATTATAATTATAATGCACATTTTTTTCTAATGACCATATAATAAAAACATTACAACTCACCATGTTGCTGAGCTTGTTTGTGGCAACAAGACGTCCCATCAAGAGGTGATGGGAGACAGTGACACCTGAAGGGTGTTCCTTATGTCCAGCTGGACATGTAGATGAGCGCTGGAGAAGAAGGCAGGCGTTTCAAGTGCCTCCAACTGAACTTATATTTTTTAACTTATTTTGTACATATTGTTGCCGCTACTTTTTGGGATGACATAACTTTTGGACATCAGGACTGAGATTACCCACCACGGACTGGCAGAATCCTTTTTCCACTATAACGAGTTTGACGAGCCTGACTTGAACGATATACTGCTTTCTCAAGAAAGGTCCAGATCCCGTGATTTGCGTGAAGACGAGGTGGAGAAAAGGTGCCCGGATGGCGGGCTGCCCTCAGAGAATTTCTAAACCTCCATTTCCTTCCATCCTGCTAGCTAATGTGTCATCTTTGTACAATAAAATACAGATAAAGTCGGAAGTTTACTTACACATAGGTTGGAGTCATTAAAACGTTTTTCAACTATTCCACAAATTTCTTGTTAACAAACTATAGTTTTGGCAAGTCAGTTAGGACATCTGCTTTGTGCATGACACAATAGATTTTTCCAACAATTGTTTACAGACAGATTATTTCACTTATAATTCACTGTATCACAATTCCAGTGGGTCAGAAGTTTACATAGTTGACTGTGCCTTTTAAATGGCATGGAAAAATCCAGAAAATTATATCATGCCTTTAAAGCTTCTGATAGGCAAATTTACATAATTTGAGTCAATTGGAGATGTATCTGTGGATGTATTTCAAACTCAGTGTCTCTCTGCTTGACATCATGGGAAAATCAAAAGAAATCAGCCAAGACTTCAGAAAAACAATTGTAGACCTCCACAAGTCTGATTCATCCTTGGGAGCAATTTCCAAACGCCTGAAGGTACCACGTTCATCTATACAAACAATAGTATGCAAGTATAAACATCATCATCAAATCAAATTTTATTTGTCACATACACATGGTTAGCAGATGTTAATGCGAGTGTAGCGAAATGCTTGTGCTTCTAGTTCCGACAATGCAGTAATAACCAACAAGTAATCTAACTAACAATTCCTAAACTACTGTCTTATACACAGTGTAAGGGGATAAAGAATATGTACATAAGGATATATGAATGAGTGATGGTACAGAGCAGCATAGGCAAGATACAGTAGATGGTTTAGAGTACAGTATATACATATGAGATGAGTATGTAAACAAAGTGGCATAGTTAAAGTGGCTAGTGATACATGTATTACATAAGGATGCAGTCGATGATATAGAGTACAGTATATACGTATGCATATGAGATGAATAATGTAGGGTATGTAACATTATATAAGGTAGCATTGTTTAAAGTGGCGAGTGATATATTTACATTTCCCATCAATTTCCCATTATTAAAGTGGCTGGAGTTGAGTCCGTGTCAGTGTGGCAGCAGCCACTCAATGTTAGTGGTGGCTGTTTAACAGTCTGATGGCCTTGAGATAGAAGCTGCTGTTTTTCAGTCTCTCAGTCCCAGCTTTGATGCACCTGTACTGGACCTCGCCTTCTGGATGATAGCGGGGTGAACAGGCAGTGGCTCGGGTGGTTGATGTCCTTGATGATCTTTATGGCCTTCCTGTAACATCGGGTGGTGTAGGTGTCCTGGAGGGCAGGTAGTTTGCCCCCGGTGATGCGTTGTGCAGACCTCACTACCCTCTGGAGAGCCTTACGGTTGAGGGCGGAGCAGTTGCCGTACCAGGCGGTGATACAGCCCGCCAGGATGCTCTCGATTGTGCATCTGTAGAAGTTTGTGTGCTTTTGGTGACCAGCCGAATTTCTTCAGCCTCCTGAGGTTGAAGAGGCGCTGCTGCGCCTTCTTCACGATGCTGTCTGTGTGAGTGGACCAATTCAGTTTGTCTGTGATGTGTATGCCGAGGAATTTAAAACTTGGTACTCTCTCCACTACTGTTCCATCGATGTGGATAGGGGGGTGTTCCCTCTGCTGTGTCCTGAAGTCCACAATCATCTCCTTAGTTTTGTTGATGTTGAGTGTGAGGTTATTTTCCTGACACCACACTCCGAGGGCCCTCACCTCCTCCCTGTAGGCCGTCTCGTCGTTGTTGGTAATCAAGCCTACCACTGTTGTGTCGTCCGCAAACTTGATGATTGAGTTGGAGGCGTGCGTGGCCACGCAGTCGTGGGTGAACAGGGAGTACAGGAGAGGGCTCAGAACGCACCCTTGTGGGGCCCCAGTGTTGAGGATCAGCGGGGAGGAGATGTTGTTACCTACCCTCACCACCTGGGGCGGCCCCGTCAGGAAGTCCAGTACCCAGTTGCACAGGGCGGGGTCGAGACCCAGGGTCTCGAGCTTGATGACGAGCTTGGAGGGTACTATGGTGTTGAATGCCGAGCTGTAGTCGATGAACAGCATTCTCACATAGGTATTCCTCTTGTCCAGATGGGTTAGGCAGTGTGGTTGAGATTGCATCGTCTGTGGACCTATTTGAGCGGTAAGCAAATTGGAGTGGGTCTAGGGTGTCAGGTAGGGTGGAGGTGATATGGTCCTTGACTAGTCTCTCAAAGCACTTCATGATGACGGAAGTGAGTGCTACGGGGCGGTAGTCGTTTAGCTCAGTTACCTTAGCTTTCTTGGGAACAGGAACAATGGTGGCCCTCTTGAAGCATGTGGGAACAGCAGACTGGTATAGGGATTGATTGAATATGTCCGTAAACACACCAGCCAGCTGGTCTGCGCATGCTCTGAGGGGCGGCTGGTGATGCCGTCTGGGCCTGCAGCCTTGCGAGGGTTAACACGTTTAAATGTTTTACCACCTCGGCTGCAGTGAAGGAGAGACCGCATTTTTCCGTTGCAGGCAGTGTCAGTGGCACTGTATTGTCCTCAAAGCGGGCAAAAAAGTTATTTAGTCTGCCTGGGAGCAAGACATCCTGGTCCGTGACTGGGCTGGATTTCTTCCTGTAGTCCGTGATTGACTGTAGACCCTGCCACATGCCTCTTGTGTCTGAGCCGTTGAATTGGGATTCTACTTTGTCTCTGTACTGACGCTTAGCTTGTTTGATAGCCTTACGGAGGGAATAGCTGCATTGTTTGTATTCAGTCATGTTACCAGACACCTTGCATGGGACCAT
>NW_027002064.1:0-6762 GCF_036934945.1 Oncorhynchus masou masou
TACCTACCTAAGAAATGAAATGAATGAGTTTTAGGCATCACATTTTCGAGTGGCTAAATGGCTTAACATTTGTCACTCAAGAGTGCAGCACCCTAACCAGTCAACATTGTTGTGTAGTGTTAGAATTCGCATGTCACATTGATCCTGATAATAATAAGAATACATACTATAGTGGGTTGGACAGCAGCCATTTGTATTATGAGCCACTCTCGAATTGATTGATACATGTTTCATTGATTTGAGTTCTACATCGTGGAGCTCCGCCCCATAGGGGAGCTCTGCTCCTAGTGGTTTACCCCGCTGCCTAGGCAGCGAATAGCCTGAGAAAAAAATGATGCACACACCTACAGCCAATAGGAGTACAGGTGTCCCTATATAAGGGGACGCTTCCCCTCAATCAGCCTCCCATTATCTTCAGCGACAGGACTGGACTGAAGAAGCCTAGAAGAGAAGAGAAGAATCTCAGGACGAACCCGTCGTCGATATCTTGTTGTAGACGTCGTCCTTCAATGAGCACTTTTCCACCCCCAAAAGCTCTTTTAAGAGCTCAGTGTCGCTGCTCCACTATGGCGGCTTTGGACCAGCACGAACTTTGTTTTGTGTGCTTAGGTTCAAAGCACGCTTGGGGCGGCTTCACAGATCCTCCGGAATGCGCTAGCTGTTCACTCCTTTCTTTAAAGGAGAGGAAACAGCGATGGGCATTTTTCAATGAGGATTTCCCTCTCGAGGACGCGATTTCTATGATAGCCTCAGACTCTGAGGCGTCATATGATGACAGCGCCTTTAGAGAGGATGAGGATGTTGGGAAGTGTCTGGATTATTCTCCGATAAAATCCAGTCTACCGAGCGAGGCTGAAGAGAACCCCCTCCCCAGGGAGAGAGAGGTGATTTTCTCATCCTTAGGTGAGGACGAGACGGGCTCTGAATTTTCAGCAGCCCCCTCCTACGCAGTAGCCTCTCTGCGCTCTGATTTTACAGGGCTCATTGAGCGGGCTGTGAGCAGGCTGAAAATTACACTGCCCCCCATTCCCACCGTTTTGGAAGTGGATTTAATGGTGGGCGACCTCTATTCCAGACCAAGACGGGCAGCGGTATTTTTGGCACCGACCATGCCCTCGCTCGCCAAATATGTGGAGGGTGCATGGGAAACGCCTTTGACGGCCAGAGCGCCGGTGAAGGCGTATATTCCATTCACTAACGTTGACAGACAACGGCCTCAAGAGATCCCTAAGCTCGAGGCCGCCCTAGCTGCGTACCTCGTGCCAGGTTCGAGCTCTTGGCCGTCTGCCAAGAGACCCACATTACCAACGACTAAGGACCGTCTCACTGCACAGCTGGCTGAGAAGTCCTTTGTTCTTAGTACACAGGCTGTAGCAGCAGCGAATAATATTGCCCTCTTGGCAGCCTCTCTATCCCGTCTGACCACGGGTAGAGAGGGGCTGTCGGGAGAGGAGATGGAGGAAGCGTCGAAGATTTCCGGCGCCATTCTCCATCTCACACAGGCATCGGCTATATGTGCGGGGAGATCTATGGCCACTTCGGTGGTAATGGAACGACACCTCTGGCTGTCTTTGACGGCTATGAAGGAGACCGACAAAGCCGCCCTATTGAACGCCCCCATCTCTGACAGCGGTCTCTTTGGAGCCGCCGTCACTGATGCGACGGCGCATTTTGGGAAGCTTGAGGAGGAGAGAAAGCAGCTGGCGAGACACCTGCCTTTGGCAGGAGGGTCTAGAACAGCTACGAAAGATCCCCATCGCTCCACCGTCTCCAGTAGACCAGGGTCTACGGCCAGACGGATAGCCCGTCGAGCAGCCGCACCTGGAGTACCTAGAGCGGGCCCTGCCCCTCCGGCAGCACCAGAGAAGGCGGCGGTGAAACCGACGAGAGAGACCCCGTTTATTTCGTCGCCCTGGCAGCCGAGAGGCAGTCAGAAGAGGCGACGGCCATGACGGGACGAGGGGGAGAGGACGGGAGAGAGCGCTGCACTTCTTGTGATGGCGCCCACTGTTCATCCCCCACCCCTGCAAAGGGATGGAGGAGTTGTTGTGTCTGTGTTTAATAAAGAATGTGTTCCATCTGACTTTGTCACAAGAGAACCTCTTTTCCAAAACAAAACTGAGACCGCTCAGATTCCTCCTCGCTCTATCTCTCTCTCTTCCTCTCACCACTCTGTGTGCAGCTCAGCCCATTGCGGAGCTGAGCACACACAGAGGGCCGTTGTGAGTGGGAATGACAAAGGGAAAGCAAGACGGACGCTCGTAATGAGCCGTCATGCTTTACCTCATAAAAACTCAACACTACACACTCTGAGGAGTGAAGTAGATAGGAGTTTTAATAGCAGCCTGCGTACACAGCCCCATAGTAGGCCGATGAAGCAGTCGCTATTGGGAGACGGCGCACTAATTCAGGCCGGCGCCTCAATTAGTGTAGCGCAGACCCGTGCTGAGTTCACGGAGGGCTGGAACCACAAGGTTACATGCATAACCGAAGTGTCGGCGCCCCCTATTCTCACAGAACGCGCTAGTGTTCCCTCCCTCTTTCGTAGGGGGCCCACCTTGGGCTGTTCCACCACTTCAGTGTTGGGAGACAGCGGCGGCTTGGGCCATAGAGGAATACAGGTCCTTCCTACTGTCTGTACCACAGCTTCGCGCTCTCCCGCTCTCAGAGCACTATTGGGAGTGGCAGCGAAGCTGCACCCTCTCCTCCTGGCTAAGTCGGACGCTGGAGAAGGGTTTTGCCATTCAATTCCATCAAACTCCACCCCCGTTCTCGGGTGTGGTGGAGACGGTGATGAAGACGCCAGAGAAAGTAGCCGCTCTTGTGAAAGAGATTACGGAACTTTTGGCGAAGGAGGCGGTCACAGTAGTTCCCCAGGAGCAAAGGAACAGCGGGCTATATTCGCCCTATTTCCTAGTGCCAAAAAAGACGGGGAGGGGGGGTTGAGGCCAATATTGGATTTACGCACTCTCAACGAGAGCGTAGCCAAACGGCCTTTCCGAATGCTCACGACAAAACGTCTACTGGAATGTATTCACAACAGAGACTTTTGTGTAAGCATAGATCTAAAGGACGCATACTTTCATGTGCCGGTACTTCCGCGTCACAGGAAGTTTCTGCGTTTCGCCTTTCAAGGGGTGGCGTACGAGTATGCGAGAATGCCATTCGGGTACGCCCTGGCACCTCGCACGTTTTCCAAATGTGTGGAGGCGGCATTGGAGCCGTTGCGCCGTCAGGGGATAAGGCTATTAGCCTACCTAGACGACCTACTGGTTTTGGCCCCGTCAGCAGAGCTGGCGATCACACACACGACACAGACAGTGATTCACCTCACGCGTCTGGGGTTCGCTGTGAATTGGAAAAAGAGTGCGCCTTGGCCCAGTCAACAGATTGTCTATCTGGGATTACAGATAGACACTGTGACTATGAGGGCGCGAATTTCGGATCCTCGACGGGCTGCCTTGTTGTTAGCCCTGAGAAGGTTTTATCCGAATCACATGGTGACGGCGCATTCCGTCATGACACTTTTGGGTCTCATGTCGTCTGCCCACTCCGTGGTTCCGCTGGGACTTTTGCACATGCGCAAAACAGAGCGATGGTTTGCTCAACTACGACTGGACCCAGTGAGGCACCGTCGTCGGTTGTTGACAGTTCCCCTCTCGCTCAGAGCGGACCTGAACTATTGGAGAGACCCGTGCGTAATGGCACAAGGGGTCGCAATAGACAGGGTGTCATCCCACATTCCAGTGTACACAGACGCTTGTCTGACTGGATGGGGAGGGACATGTCAGGCTCGGGCAGTCGGAGGTGTGTGGTCCCAATCGGGACGTCACATCAACCTCCTGGAATTGGAAACGGTTCTACTGGTTCTGACCCACTTCGTGTCCACCCTACGGGGACACGACGTGCTGGTTTGGTCAGACAACAGAACGACAGTAGCCTATATAAATCGCCAAGGGGGAGTCAGGTCTCCTGCACTCCACCGGTTGGCGGAGGAATTGTGGCTGTGGGCTCACGAGCACCTTCGCTCGTTGACAGCAGCGCACATTCCAGGCTGTCAGAATATCGGAGCAGACCTCATGTCTCGAGGGGGTCCCCGAGACGACGAGTGGCGACTGCACCCCGATGTTGTTCTCCAAATATGGGAACGGTTCGGGAGAGCCGAGGTGGACCTGTTCGCGTCACGTGTGAACGCGCAATGTCCCCTATGGTTTTCTCTACGAGCCCAGGACGAACCGCCACTAGGGATAGACGCTTTTGCGCACCAGTGGCCGGAGGTTCTCCTGTACGCATTTCCACCGCTGTCCTGCATTCTCCCACTGCTAGCCCGTGTGAGAACAGGAGGGCTGTCAATCATATTGATAGCCCCCGACCGCCCAGGGGCTCCGTGGTACGCGGAGATGATTCAAATGTCGATTGCGCCATCATGGCCAATTCCACATCGACAGGACGCGATGTCTCAGGCGGCAGGCATGATAGAGCATTTGCCTCTAATCGGCCAGCCACTGAAGGTCTGGCTCCTGAGAGGGACAGGTTAGAGCGCCGTGGGTTATCTGATTCGGTAATCAGAACCATACAGGGCTCACGTGCCAGTTCCACATACAGGACTTATGCCAGTAGATGGAACATGTTTTCACAATGGTGCGCCACAGAGAATGTGGACCCCGTGTGCTGTCAGGTTGAGAGTGTGCTCTCTTTCCTACAGTTCATGTTTGACAAGCAGCGCTCACCCGCCACCATTAAAGTGTTCGCGGCAGCGATTTCAGCTTGTCATGAGGGGTTTGACAGAGACACTGTTTTCAGTCACCCTCTAGTGAAACGGTTTCTATTGGGGACGCGGCGGCTTAGGCCAATGGCTAGAGCCACGCTACCACAGTGGGATTTAACTTTGGTACTCGAGGCGCTCTGTGAGACGCCGTTCGAACCATTGAATCAAATTCCCCTCAAGATGTTGTCTCTGAAGACGGCACTGTTGCTTGCCTTGACTACAGCCAAGCGTGTCAGTGATTTGTGTGCTCTTTCGACGAGACCCGACTGCCTTGCCATAAACGGCGACTTGAGCAGAGCGGTGTTACGTCCTAACCCGGCATTTACGCCGAAGGTTATTAAGAGCTCATACAGGTCGCAGACTGTTGAGCTATGGGCTTTCTCCCCCCCTCCTCATGAGGAGCGGAGAGAGGAGAGACTTCATCGCCTGTGCCCGGTGCGCGCCTTGGCGTGCTACGTGCAGCGCACGGCGATGATTAGGTCATCACCTCAGTTGTTTGTGTGTCACGGTGCTAGTGCACTGGGTAGACCACTTTCAAAACAGCGGCTGTCTCATTGGCTTTGCGAAGGCATTGAGACGGCTTATGAGGCGGCAGGGCGACCAATGCCTCATGGCGTAAGAGCCCACTCCACTCGTGGAGTAGCGGCGTCTACGGCACTTTTCAGAGGAACTGGGGTAGAGGATATTTGTGCAGCGGCGTCGTGGTCGTCACCGTCTCCTTTTATCCGATTCTACCTGTTGGACGTGTCGTCTAACTCTCTAGCTCGTTCTGTACTCAGCGTAGTTGAGGGCAGAACTTGAGTTAAGAAAGTGTGCAGGACTAATGAGACGTGTTTCCATTAGGTCCGCTCCTTTTTGACAGAAGAGAGAGAGACACGCACACGTGTAACATGACCTTTGTTTGACACTGTCAATACAACAGGGAATGTCTAGACTGCCACCAGTGTGTCATTGTGCTGGGAAATAGTACTGTAACCTAGTGTTACCTGACTATTAGACCGGTCAATACAATTGAGAGAATATTGAGGCATCATCTATCTGCTGAGGCAGAATAGTTGGCCTAAATTCTATCGTCTGCCCACGAATCATTGGCTCTGCCTATGCATTGAGTGTGGCGGGTTACACTGAGAAAGCAGTGAGCATGTCTTCTAAACTGGTTCAGCCTGTACTCAGTTTTGCTGAGGTGAAGGCTAGAATTAAGGCGGGAAAACACTGGATTAATGGGCAGGGTTTCCATCAGGTCCGTATTTTCTCCTTTATTAGAAGGACTGCAGGACATGACTCCTGGCTGAGTGGCACAGTTGAGTCATGTGTTATATCTTGCCCACCAGTCTATGACTGTGTTGGGCAGAGGGATTAGGGATATAGTTCTGTAATGGGTATTACAGTACTATTAGACCAATCGGTATATCAATAGAGTTGAGTTCATCTATCTGTGGTGCAGTTAGTATGACTCATATTCTATGATCTGCTCACTAGTCATTGGCTTTGCCTTTAGACTGAGTGAGCGGATTAGATCAAAGACACAGTACATTGTAATTTAGTGTGGTTCACAATAAATTGCAGTACTGTGGGATTTGGTCGCAGCCATTGCTGAGCTGACCTTTTCTTAAGTGGAAAGTGTTTTGGCTCGGCAGGGAGTACATTTTGGGAGCGTTTCGCTCCGCCTTAAACCACTAGGAGCAGAGCTCCCCTATGGGGCGGAGCTCCACGATGTAGAACGATAGTTACCGGAGTGTAACTCCAGTTCTATGAGTGGAGCGGAGCCCCATAGGGCTTAAGGCCCTGCCGACCCCCAGTCTCGCTGAAGATAATTTTTCGGGAGGCTGATTGAGGGGAAGCGTCCCCTTATATAGGGACACCTGTACTCCTATTGGCTGCAGGTGTGTGCATCATTTTTTCTCAGGCTATTCGCTGCCTAGGCAGCGGGTAAATCCACTAGGAGCAGAGCTCCCCTATGGGGCTCCGCTCCACTCATAGAACTGGAGTTACAC
>NW_027002065.1:0-6762 GCF_036934945.1 Oncorhynchus masou masou
TATACAGTGCCTTGCGAAAGTGATTCGGCCCCCTTGAGACTCTGCGACCTTTTGCCACATTTCAGGCTTCAAACATGAAGAGATAAAACTGTATTGTTTTGTGAAGAATCAACAACAAGTGGGACACAATCATGAAGTGGAACGACATTTGTGGATATTTCAAACTTTTTAACAAATCAAAAACTGAAAAATTGGGCGTGCAAAATTATTCAGCCCCCCTTAAGTTAATACTTTGTAGCGCCACCTCTTTGCTGCGATTACAGCTGTAAGTCGCTTGGGGTATGTCTCTATCAGTTTTGCACATCGAGAGACTGACATTTTTTCCCATTCCTCCTTGCAAAACAGCTCAAGCTCAGTGAGGTTGGATGGAGAGCATTTGTGAACAGCAGTTTTCAGTTCTTTCCACAGATTCTCGATTGGATTCAGGTCTGGACTTTGACTTGGCCATTCTAACACCTGGATATGTTTATTTTTGAACCGTTCCATTTTAGATTTTGCTTTATGTTTTGATCATTGTCTTGTTGGAAGACAAATTCCGTCTCAGTCTCAGGTCTTTTGCAGACTCCATCAGGGTTTTCTTCAGAATGGTCCTGTATTTGGCTCCATCCATCTTCCCATCAATTTTTACCATCTTCCCTGTCCCTGCTGAAGAAAAGCAGGCCCAAACCATGATGCTGCCACCACCATGTTTGACAGTGGGGATGTTGTGTTCAGGGTGATGAGCTGTGTTGCTTCTTACGCCAAACATAACGTTTTGCATTGTTGCCAAAAGTTCAATTTTGGTTTCATCTGACCAGAGCACCTTCTTCCACATGTTTGGTGTGTCTCCCAGGTGGCTTGTGGCAAACTTTAAACAAGACTTTTTATGGATATCTTTAAGAAATGGCTTTCTTCTTGCCACTCTTCCATAAAGGCCAGATTTGTGCAATATACGACTGATTGTTGTCCTATGGACAGTCTCCCACCTCAGCTGTAGATTCCCTTGCAGTTCATCCAGAGGTGATCATGGGCCTCTTGGCTGCATCTCTGATCAGTCTTCTCCCTTAGTGCGAGCTGAAGGTTTAGAGGAGACGGCCAGGTCTTGGCAGATTTGCAGTGGTCTCGATACTCCTTCCATTTCAATATTATCGCTTGCATCAGGCAAGCTCCTTGGGATGTTTAAGCCTTGGGAAATTCGTTTTGTATCCAAATCCGGCTTTAAACTTCTTCACAACAGTATCTCGGACCCTGCTCTGGTGTGTGTCCTTGTTCTTCATGATGCTTCCTGGCGCTTTTGAACGGACCTGAGACTATCACAGTGCAGGTGCATTTATATCGGAGACCTGATTACACACAGGTGGATTGTATTTATCATCATTAGTCATTTAGGTCAACATTGGATCATTCAGAGATCCTCACTGAACTTCCGGAGAGAGTTTGCTGCACTGAAAGTAAAGGGGCTGAATAACTCTGCACGCCCGATTTTTTCAGTTTTTGATTTGTTAAAAAGGTTTGAAATATCCAATAAATGTCGCTCCACTCTCATGATTGTGTCCCAACTTGTTGTTGATTCTGGCCACAAAAAATACAGATGCTATATCTTTATGTTTGGAAGCCTGAAATGTGGCAAAAGGTCGCAAAGTTCAAGGGGGCCGAATACTTTCGCAAGGCACTGTATCTCAGTGAGTGAATAAAGGATCTGAATATAAAGGATATTTGTTACCTCCAGAAAAAAGCGCTAGTGTGTTTCCTGAAATGTAAGTGTGTTGCTGTTTGAAATTACAAGCCTCCCTGTGATAAGAGTTAGAGTTTGAGACAGAGCAGGATTTTATGGGTAACTGCTGTAAATGCATCCTGAAGAGCACAGCAGCATCACACCTCAGGAGTTTACACCAACACACTATCTACTGGAAGGGTTCCTCTCATCATTTCTCAGATGACCATTGAGCTGTTTAAGAGTAAAAGGAAGTACATCCCCATTCCATCCGGACCCACCATCACACACACTCAACCTTTTACGGGCTCCATCCTACCATCCACACAACGCTGAGATCACAGACCTAGGTTGAGAGGCAGATGACTGTCTGACTGAGTAATTGACTTCGTCACCCGTTGCTATTTAATACAGGAATAACCTAATCTGAGTGGTACTCACTTGATACAGGGATTACAGTGATATTAACGCTACATTTTGTGTGTGAGTCAACGGGGAATTCCCTCTCTCTGCTGTGTGTGTGTGTGTGTGTGTGTGTGTGTGTGTGTGTGTATGTGTGTGTACCACAAGCTTTTCTGTTTTAACATTATTAACATTCTCGACCTCTGGGTATATTTTCCAGTTGCATGTTTGTGTCAGTGGGCTGGCAAATGATCCAAAACTGTAACACAAGGGATTTGTTTGTGGAATTTGTTCAATTAAAATGGAATTGAAACAAATAAGCAAATATCTAGGGTGTGTATCAAACCCAAACCAATGTTTGGTGATAAATGTAAACAAAACAAAAGAGTAACTACTTCAATCCAAGCAAAATAGATTGTTATGGAGACATGCCATATAGTCCTGATGCTTGGCAGTGTGGTACCATAACTAATGCTACTGACATTTACATTTACATTTAAGTCATTTAGCTGTAATCTTTACAGGAACAGAGATGATGAGGACAGATGCATGTCACCATCTTACCAGGCTGACTTATAGCCACACTGTCACGCCTTGGTCTTAGTATTTTGTGTTTTCGTTCATTAGTTGGTCAGGCCAGGGTGTGACATGGGTTTATGTTGTTGTATTTCGTAGTGGGGTTTTTTAGTTATTGGGATTGCGGCTGAGTAGGGGTGTTTGAATAGGTTTGGCTGCCTGAGGCGGTTCTCAATCAGAGTCAGGTGATTCTCGTTGTCTCTGATTGGGAACCGTATTTAGGTAGCCTGGGTTTCACTTTGTATTTCGTGGGTGATTGTTCCTGTCTCTGTGTAGTTTCACCAGATAGGCTGTACTTAGGTTTCACGTTCCGTTTTGTTATTTTGTATTTTGTCTCAGTATTTTCACATTCGCCTATTTGTTTCATTAAACAACATGAGTATCCAACACGCTGCATTTCGGTCCGACTCTCTGCAACAAACTAAGAACGCGGTTACAGAATCACCCACCTACACGGACCGGAGCAGCGTGTTAACAGGCAGGAGCCACAGGAGAGGCAACAGAAGCAGCTTCAGTGGGAGAGGCTACCACTCTGGAGAATTGGAAAGGGAGGAAGAACTGGACGGAAAGGACCCTGGGCTCAGCCTAGTGAATATCGCCGCCCACAAGGAGGAACTAGAGGCGGATAAAGCGGAGAGGCACTGGTGCGAGGAGGCAGCACGGCGACGTGGATGGAAGCCCGGGAATCCAGCCCCAAAAATTATTGGGGGGGGGGCTTTCAGGGAGTATGCTCGCCAGGTAGGAGACCTGCGCAAGCCCGCCCTGTGCTTCACGGGGCTAGAGAGACCGGGCAGGCACCGTGTTATGCAGTGGTGCGTACGGTGTCCCCAGTGCGGGTGCAGCATAGCTAGATTGAGCGTAGAGCCAAATGCCATGAAATGCCATCTGGTCCCCAGTGCGTCTCCTTGGGCCGGCTTACATGGCACCAGCCTTGCGCTGGTGTCGCGGTTCACCTACATAGCCCAGTGCGGGCTATTCCACCTCGCCGCACTGGCAGGGCGACGAGTATTCAACTGGGTAAGGTTGGGCAGGCTCGGTGCTCCAAGAGCTCCAGTGCGCCTGCACGGCCCGGTCTATCCAGTACCTCCACACCCCAGCCCTCCGGTAGCAGCTCCCCGCACCAGGCTTCCTGTGCGTGTCTTCAGCCCAATACCACCAGTGCCAGCACCACGCATCAGGCCTACAGTGCGCCTCGCCTCTCCTGCGCTGTGCGGAGCCTTTCTTCTCTCCTGCGCTGTCGGAGTCTCCCCGCCTGTTCAGCGCTATCAGAATTTTCTCCTCTCCAGTGCTGCCGGAGCCTCCTGCCTGTTCGGAGCAGCCTGAGCTGCCAGTCTGCATGGAGCAGCCTGAGCTGCCAGTCTGCATGGAGCAGCCAGAGCTGCCAGTCTGCATGGAGCAGCTAGAGCTGCCAGTCTGCATGGAGCAGCCAGAGCTGCCAGTCTGCATGGAGTCAGCTGATGAGCTGCCAGTCTGCATGGAGCAGCTGCAAGGCTGCCAGTCTGCAAGGAGCTGCCAGTCTGCAAGGAGCTGCCAGTCTGCAAGGAGCTGCCAGTCTGCATGGAGCTGCCAGTCTGCAAGGAGCTGCCAGTCTGCAAGGAGCTGCCAGTCTGCAAGGAGCTGCCAGACTGCAAGGAGCTGCCAGTCGGCTAGGAGCTGCCAAAGCTGTTAGTCTGCATGGAACAGTCAGAGCTGTCAGTCTGCATGGAGCCGCCAGTGCTGTCAATCTGCATGGAGCAGCCAGAGCCGTCAGTCAGCATGGAGCAGCCAGAGCCGTCAGTCTGCCAGGATCCGCCAGTCAGCCAGACTCTTCCAGATCTGCCAGTCAGCCAGACTCTTCCAGATCCGCCAGTCAGCCAGACTCTTCCAGATCCGCCAGTCAGCCAGACTCTTCCAGATCTGCCAGTCAGCCAGACTCTTCCAGATCTGCTAGTCACCAGACTCTTCCAGATCTGCCAGTCAGCCAGACACTTCCAGATCTGCCAGACTCTTCCAGATATGCCAGTCAGCCAGACTCTTCCAGATCCACCAGTCAGCCAGACTTTTCCAGATATGCCAGTCAGCCAGACTCTTCCAGATCTGCCAGTCTGCCAGACTCTTCCAGATCTGCCAGTCACCAGACTCTTCCAGATCTGCCAGTCAGCCAGACTCTTCCAGATCTGCCAGTCAGCCAGACTCTTCCAGATCTGCTAGCCAACCAGACTCTTCCAGATCTGCTAGTCAACCAGACTCTTCCAGATCTGCTAGTCATCCAGACTCTTCCAGATCTGCTAGTCAACCAGACTCTTCCAGATCCGCTAGTCAACCAGACTCTTCCAGATCCGCCAGTCAGCCAGGATCTGCCGGATTCAACTGCCTGGCTGGGCTTCATCTCAGTACTGGGCTTCCTCTCAGTGCTGGGCTTTCTCTCAGTACTGGGCTGCCCCTCAGACCCGAGCTTCCCCTCAGTCCCGAGCTGCCTCAGTCCCAAGCTGCCCCTCAGTCACGAGCTGCTCCTCAGTTCAGTGGGGTTCTGGGTGAGGACTATTAGGCCATGGTCGGCGGCGAGGGTGGATCATCCCAGGACGCAAAGGGGAGGAACTATGACATTTATGGAGTGGGGTCCACGTCCCGAGCCGGAACCGCCACCATGGACAGACGCCCACCCGGACCCTCCCTATGGTTTTGAGGTGTGTCCGGGAGTCCGCACCTTAGGGGGGGGTTCTGTCACGCCTTGGTCTTAGTATTTTGTGTTTTCGTTCATTAGTTGGTCAGGCCAGGGTGTGACATGGGTTTATGCTGTTGTATTTCGTAGTGGGGTTTTTTAGTTATTGGGATTGCGGCTGAGTAGGGGTGATGCATAGGTTTGGCTGCCTGAGGCGGTTCTCAATCAGTCAGGTGATTCTCGTTGTCTCTGATTGGGAACCGTATTTAGGTAGCCTGAGTTTCACTTTGTATTTCGTGGGTGATTGTTCCTGTCTCTGTGTAGTTTCACCAGATAGGCTGTACTTAGGTTTCACGTTCCGTTTTGTTGTTTTGTATTTTGTCTCAGTATTTTCATGTGCATTCGTCATTTGTTCCATTAACCTGTTGACGCCTGGGGGCGCTATTTCATTTTTGGATGAAAAACGTTCCCGTTTTAAACAAGATATTTTGTCACAAAAAGATGCTCGACTATGCATATAATTGATACCATTCGAAAGAAAACACTCTGACGTGTCCAGAACTACCAAGATATTCTCTGTGCGTGCCCTAGAACGTGAGCTTCAGGCAAAACCAAGATGAGATGGCATCCAGGAAATGACAAGGATTTTTGAGGCTCTGTTTTCCATTGTCTCCTTATATGGCTGTGAATGCGAGAGGAATGAGCCTGCCCTTTCTGTCGTTTTCCCCAAGGTGTCTGCAGCATTGTGACGTATTTGTGGGCAGATCATTGGAAGATTGACGCTAACAGACCACATTTACCACGTGTCCGCCCAGTGCTCTGCGCCCGAAATTGGTGCGCAAAAGTCACCTGCCAGTATTTTTCCATGCGATACAGAGAGGAAAGCAAGCTTCCACGAACTGCATATCAATGAAGAGATGTGAAAAACACCTTGAGGATTGATTCCAAACAACGTTTGCCATGTTTCGAGTAAAAGTATTATGCTTAGTTAATCTGGAAAAGTTTTACGTTGTAGGTGACTGCATTTTCGGTTCGTTTCGGTAGCCAGACGCAATGTAGAAAGCAGACGATTTCTCCTACACACAGACGCTTTCAGGAAAAACTGCGCATTTGGTATGTAACTGAGAGTCTCCTCATTGAAAACATCAGAAGCTCTTCAAAGGTAAATGATTTTATTTATTTGGTTATCTGGTTTTTGTGAAAATGTTGCGTGCTACATGCTACACAAAATGCTATGCTAGCTTTGCATACTCTTACACAAATTAGTCAATTTCTATGGTTCAAAAGCATATTTTGAAAATCTGAGATGACAGTGTTGTTAAGAAAAGGCTAAACTTGAGCAAACGCATTATTTTCATTTTTGCGATTTTGAAATCGTTAGCGTTGCGTTATGCTAATGAGCCTGAGGCTTTAGTCACAAACCCGGATCCGGGATGGGAGTTTCAAGAAG
>NW_027002066.1:0-6761 GCF_036934945.1 Oncorhynchus masou masou
TAGTGAAGGGGAAGAGGAGAGGGTAAGGTAAGGTAGCGAAGGGGTAGAGTGGGGGGGGCTAAGGCTAAGTGTGAAGGGAAGAGGGGAGGGTAAGGTAAGGTAAGGTAGCGAAGGGGTAGAGTTGGGGCTAAGGTAGTGAAGGGGAAGAGGGGAGGGTAAGGTAGTGAAGGGGTATAGTGGAGGCTAAGATAGTGAAGGGTAAGAGTGGAGGCTACGGTAGTGAAGGGGTAGATTGGAGGCTATGGTAGTGAAGAGGTAGAGTGGAGGCTAAGGTAGTGAAGGGGTAGAGTGGATGCTAAGGTAGTGAAGGGGTAGAGTGGTAGTGGAGGGGTAGAGTGGAGGCTAAGGTAGTGAAGGGGTAGAGTGGAGGCTAAGGTAGTGAAGGGGTAGAATGGAGGCTACGGTAGTGAAGAAGGGTAGATAGAATGGCTAGGGTAGTGAAGGGAGTAGAGTGGAGGCTAAGATAGTGAAGGGAGGTAGAGTGGAGGCTAAGGTAGTGAAGCGGTAGAGTGGTAGTGAAGGGGTAGATTGGAGGGTAAGGTAGTGAAGGGGTAGAGTGGAGGCTAAGGTAGTGAAGGGGTAGAGTGGAGGCTATGGTAGTTAATGGGTAGAGTGGAGGGTAGAGTGGAGGGTTAGGTAGCAAAGGAGGCTAGATAGTTAAGGTAGTGAAGGGGTAGAATGGAGGCTAAGGTAGTGAAGGGGTAGAGTGGAGGCTAAGGTAGTGAATGGGTAGAGTGGAGGGTAAGAGTAGAGGGATGTAAGGTAGCAAAGGGGTAGAGTTAAGCTAGTGAAGGGGGTAGAGTGGAGGCTAAGGTAGTAAAGGGGTAGAGTGGAGGCTAAGGTAGTGAAGAGGTATAATGGAGGCTAAAGGTAGTGAAGAGGTAGAATGGAGGCTAAGGTAGTGAAGGGGTAGAGTGGAGGCTAAGGTAGTGAATGGGTAGAGTGGAGGGTAGAGTGGAGGGTAAGGTAGCAAAGGGGTAGAGTTAAGCTAGTGAAGGGGTAGAGTGGAGGCTAAGGTAGTGAAGGGGTAGAGTGGAGGCTAAGGTAGTGAAGAGGTAGAATGGAGGCTAAGTTAGTGAAGGGGTAGAGTGGAGGCTAAGGTAGTGAAGGGGTAGAGTGGAGGCTAAGGTAGTGAAGGGGTAGAGTGGAGGCTACGGTAGTGAAGGGGTAGAGTGGAGGCTAAGATAGTGAAGGGGAAGAGTGGAGGCTAAGGTAGTGAAGGGGTAGATTGGAGGCTATGGTAGTGAAGAGGTAGAGTGGAGGCTAAGGTAGTGAAGGGGTAGAGTGGAGGCTAAGGTAGTGAAGGGGTAGAGTGGAGGCTAAGGTAGTGAAGGGGTAGAGTGGAGGCTAAGGTAGTGAAGGGGTAGAGTGGAGGCTAAGGTAGTGAAGGGGTAGAGTGGAGGCTATGGTAGTGAAGGGGTAGATTGGAGGCTAAGGTAGTGAAGGGGTAGAGTGGAGGCTAAGGTAGTGAAGGGGTAGATTGGAGGCTAAGGTAGTGAAGCGGTAGAGTGGAAGCTAAGGTAGTGAAGAGGTAGAATGGAGGATAAGGTAGTGAAGGGGTAGAGTGGAGGCTAAGGTAGTGAGGGGGTAGAGTGGAGGCTAAGGTAGTTAATGGGTAGAGTGGAGGGTAGAGTGGAGGGTTAGGTAGCAAAGGGGTAGAGTTAAGGTAGTGAAGGGGTAGAATGGAGGCTAAGGTAGTGAAGGGGTAGAGTGGAGGCTAAGGTAGTGAATGGGTAGAGTGGAGGGTAGAGTGGAGGGTAAGGTAGCAAAGGGGTAGAGTTAAGCTAGTGAAGGGGTAGAGTGGAGGCTAAGGTAGTGAAGGGGTAGAGTGGAGGCTAAGGTAGTGAAGAGGTATAATGGAGGCAAAGGTAGTGAAGAGGTAGAATGGAGGCTAAGGTAGTGAAGGGGTAGAGTGGAGGCTAAGGTAGTGAATGGGTAGAGTGGAGGGTAGAGTGGAGGGTAAGGTAGCAAAGGGGTAGAGTTAAGCTAGTGAAGGGGTAGAGTGGAGGCTAAGGTAGTGAAGGGGTAGAGTGGAGGCTAAGGTAGTGAAGAGGTATAATGGAGGCAAAGGTAGTGAAGAGGTAGAATGGAGGCTAAGGTAGTGAAGGGGCAGAGTGGAGGCTACGTTAGTGAAGGAGTAGAGTGGAGGGTAGAATGGCTAGGGTAGTAAAGGGGTAGAGTGGAGGCTAAGATAGTGAATGGGTAGAGTGGAGGCTAAGGTAGTGAAGTGGTAGAGTGGAGGGTAAGGTAGTGAAGGGGTAGAGTGGAGGCTACGGTAGTGAAGGGGTAGAGTGGAGGCTAAAGTAATGAAGGGGTAGAGTGGATGTTAAGATAGTAAAGGGATAGAGTGGAGGGTAGAGTGGAGGCTAGGGTAGTGAACGGGTAGAGTGGAGCTAAGGTAGTAAAGGGGTAGAGTGGAGGGTAAGGTCGTGAAGAGGCCGAGTGGAAGCTAAAGTAGTGAAGAGGTAGAGTGGAGGGTAGAGTGGAGGGTAAGGTAGTGAAGGGGTAGAGTGGAGGCTAAGGTAGTGAAGAGACAGAGTGGAGGGTAATCTAGTGAAGGGGAAGAGTGACAAAATATATTTCTCTCCGGCTTATATTGGATTGCAAGTCTCACACGTCTGCTCCAATGCCAATTATCTATGAAGGGTAGCAAGCTGCTTTTGTCAGATGACAAGCTGACAAACTGCAGTTGAAGAGTTTCATTCCAAAACGCTATCCAGAAATGTTGGTAAATTAGCTTTTATTGTTTAAAGAAATTATGAAAGAGACTGCTGTGGGTTTTCACTATCTAATCATGGCATGGGGTTGTTCAATGACAGACATGTATTTGTTTCAAATCTATCACTTGGTTTCATTGCTGAGACAACAAAAAAAATGTGACTTGAACATTTTTTTAATCAAAATGCGTTTTTGGGCAGCAATGCCTTCTGGAACATGTGAACTTTCATGTGCCATAATAACACATTTGGATACCATATGTAAATGCAAATAAAATTGTTAAATGACGAGTCTTGTTGGTTTAGCTATGGAAAAAGTCAGTTACCTTCCCGGTAGAAATGATTGGCTGAGATAATATGATGGCTGGGCTGGACATGCCGAGAGATGAGTTCAGATTGTTCTGCCATGTAGCACCCTTCTGTCTATAACATGTGCTGGTCAGTATGTGTAGGTAATCCTTTCTATCGTAGCTTTTTGGAAAGAGATCATATAGTAGAACTGCAAAAGTGCTCTCCACTTTCTGGAGGACCGAGTTTTGAAATCAGTGGAATGCCCGGTGGAATTAGAGTGTGATGGCTAAAGAGATGTAGAAATTCTGGCATTTGATTGCAAATATTCAGAGAGTCAAAAAGAGAACAAACAGAAGGCTGTTGTTGTATAAAACACCCGTTTCTGGATTACATCTTCAAACTAAGGGCAGCCATGGCATCTGTGACAGAGAGAGAGTCATAAAATCATTTTCATTTTAAGTTAGAGCGTCGTGTTAGCTAGGTAGCTAACGTTAGCTGGCTGGCTCTCTAGCTAACACTACATGTATGATCTGTGTAGTAATATTATTGATATCTTAGAACCATTTGCATCGTTAATTATGGCCTAATGTTAGCTTTCTAGCTAACATTGAACTTGGTTGCTTAGCTTCCTGCAGATTGATGCAGGATAGTAATGTTATGAGTGGGGGTTATGGATCATTGTTTAGCTAGCTAGCTAGCTGGCTGGGTTGTGTATCGGAGGACGCATGACTTTCAACCTTCGTCTCTCCCGAGCCCTAAAACAATTGGATACCATGAAATTGGGGAGAAAAAGGGCTAAAATTCACACACAAAAAAATATATATATATATTTTCGCAGAACAGCTTGTTGCAATTTCGATGAGGTTCTCTTGTTCAAATATCGGTAAGTGGACTGGAGGCAGGGCATGAAAGGGATAATGAATCCAGTTGTTTGTGTCATCCATTTCTGGAATGTACCTGCGAATTGCGCACCCAACTCACTCAGGTGCTTCACTATATCACATTTGACATTGTACATAAGCTTGAGTTCATTTGCATAGAAAAATCATACAATGTTGGAAAGACCTGTGTGTTGTCCTTATTAATGCAGACAGAGATGAGCTCCAACTTCTTAATCATAGCCTCAATTTTGTAGAGCGCATTTAATATAGTTGGGGAGAGTCCCTATAATCCTAGATTCAGATCATTCAGGTAAGTAAAAACATCACCCAGATAGGCCAGTTGTGTGAGAAACTCGTCATCATGCAAGAGGTCAGACAAGTGAAAATGATGTAGTCAGTAAAGAAAACTTTAAGCTCGTCTCTCAATTAAAAATAATGTGTCAATACTTTGTCCCTTGATAACCAGTGCACTTCTGTATGTTGTAAAATAGTTACATGGTCACTGCCCATATCATTGCATAATGCAGAAAATACAGGAGAGTTCAGGGGCCTTGCTTTAACAAAGTGAACCATTTTCACTGTCGTGTCCAAAACATCTTTCAAGCTGTCAGGCATTCCTTTGGCAGCAAGAGCCTCTCGGTGGATGCTGCAGTGTACCCAAATGGAGTCGGGAGCAACTGCTTGCACATGCATTACCACTCCACTACAGTATGTCAACCCTGTCATGGCTTTTGCGCCATCAGTACAGATACCAACATGAGCAACAGCTACGTTCGGCTACAAACAGACAGAAGAAATTCCCGCGAGAGAGTAACGATAAATGTGATTGGATGTTAATTACTTGACTAGGCTACCTGTATTTGACATTGTTTTGTAACTTCACTGAACACTAGATCGTTTAATTTTATTTTTGGCAGTGAAATGAGGCTACTCAGGCGAGTGTACACCTTCCTAATATAGAGTTGCACCCCTGCCTAAATTTGTTGACCCGACAAGGTGTCAAAAGCATTCCACAGAGATGCCCATGTTGACTCCACGCTTTCCACAGTTGTGTCAAGACAGTTCACCCCCAACAACAACTGCCCCCGTACCTCTCCGATTCAGAGGGGTTGGGTTAAATGCGGAAGACACATTTTGGTTGAATGCCTTCAGTTGTGCAACTGACTAGGTATCCCCTTCCTCTTTTCCCTTTCCCAAGTTCGCTGGATGTCTTTTGGGGGGGGGTTGTACCATTCTTGATATACACAGGAAACTATTGTGCAGGAAAAACCCAACAGTGTTGCAGATTTTGACTAAATCCAGTGCGCCTGGCATCTACCAAACCCTTCAATCTTTGTCTTGCACATTCACCCTCTGAATGGCACACATACACAATCTGTCTCAAGGCTTAAGAATCCTTCTTTAACCCGTCTCCACACCTTCATCTACACTGATTGAAGTGTATTTAACAGGGAACATAGCGTTCACCTGGATTCACCTGGTCAGTCTATGTAATGGAAAGAGCAGGTGTCCTTAATGTTTTTGTACACTGTGTATACATTATACATTTTTGACATCAATATTAAAAAATAATAATAATAATTCAATACAGTAATATGAGATCTTGACTTTGTCACTTAGCAGATGCTCTTATCCAGAGCGACATACAGTAAGTGCATTCATCTTAAGATAGCTAGGTGAGACAACCACATAACACAGTCAAATATAGCTTCCATTCCAGCTAAACAGAGGTTATATAGCGTTTTGCTAAAAAATAAATAATAATCATACACATCTAAAATCTATTAATTAAAATCTGAGAACAGTCATATTTTACACGCACATGAATATACCCACAAGAAATAAAAATAGGATTTTGGAAATAAACTCTTCATTTCTCACGCAGTGCATCTTTATCAGCTAGCCGCCAAAACATTGTTGGTTGTAACTTTTAATTAATCATTTGCATTGGAGCAGAAGTGCATTGCACCTGACAAATTCAGGTGTGTGTTTTCCTCAGTATAGAAAATGACATCACCTGGCTGCTGTCCAAGTAGGCTATGACTTGAGTTCTCTTATAGCAAATACTTTACATACAGTATATTCATTACATTTACATCACATATTCATTCATTATTAATATTCATTAATTACATAAGCCTAAATTGTTTACTTCAAACCCTCTCAGTCCATTGGATATACTGTAGCATAAAACTCCAGGTCTCGGTTCAGCTGGGCTTTTGCATATTAATGTGGATGTTAATAAACAACATTGCCAAAGGATGAGGATCCAGCACGTTGCTATGCAACCAAATCCATGTTGAGACAGCTTGGCTGCATTTAGTTTATGACTGTAAAGTGTAACTTGTTGGCTGAGAGAGCAAATATCCACTACATTCTGTGCCCATTCCGAAAACAGAATTGAGGAGTTTTTCACGGTGGTATCCTATTTAAAAATCACCCAAGTATAGCGCCTTGTCATCATCAGAATCTCTTTCGGGTCATTTCCTCTTCCTGTTTACATCTCACATTATATTTGGAGTCCATCTGTGGGTTTAACAGGCCAATAAAAAAAGACTGGGAAAAGGCTGAGGATGTTTATTCCTGTCTGGGGCACAGAAAAACCCAAAGTGTCAAACACTCACGCACAAAAATGTTCTCTATTTCCATTTTGTTCTTCAGTGAGGCGAACACTTCATTAGCTAGCTGTGCTGTGTTAGAATATCAATGAGTTTCTACTTCCTTGTCATTTATTTGTGTCCAACGCTAGATAGCTGTTCTCGGGAGAGCAGGCGCATTAGCCAGGATATTTCTTCCAATTAACGTCCAGCAATAGTGACGAGGTCATTATTAATTGACAGCTGCAGTGAGACTACTTATTCTTCTCTGTTCC
>NW_027002067.1:0-6760 GCF_036934945.1 Oncorhynchus masou masou
GCAGGGGGACACGTCTGGCACTGCAGGATTTGAGTCCCTGGCGGCGTAGTGTGTTAGTGATGGTAGGCTTTGTTACTTATGTTCCCAGCACTCTGCAGGTCATTCACTAGGTCCCCCCGTGTGGTTCTGGGATTTTTGCTCACCGTTGTTGTGATCATTTTGACCCCACGGGGTGAGATCTTGCGTGTAGCCCCAGATCAAGGGAGATTATCAGTGGTCTTGTATGTCTTCCATTTCCTAATAATTGCTCCCACATTTGATATCTTCAAACCAAGCTGCTTACCTATTGCATATTCAGTCTTCCCAGCCTGTCTTTGGTCTTGGCCATAGTGGAGTTTGGAGTGTGACTGTTTGAGGTTGTGGGCAGGTTTCTTTTATACTGATAACAAGTTCAAACGGGTGTCATTAATACAGGTAATGAGTGGAGGACAGAGGACCCTCTTAAAGAAGAAGTTACAGGCCTGTGAGAGCCAGAAATCTTGCTTGTTTGTAGGTGACCAAATATTTACTTTCCACCATAATTTGCAAATAAATTCATTTAAATTCATAAAAATCCTACAATGTGATTTTCTGGATTTCTTTTCTCGTTTTGTCTGTCATAGTTGAAGTGTACTTATGATAAAAATTACAGGCCTCTCTCATCTTTTTAAGTGGGAGAACTTGCACAATTGGTGGCTCACTAAATACATTTACATTTTACATTTAAGTCATTTGGCAGACGCTCTTACTTTTTTCCCCACTGTACATTGTCTAATGGCATCATTTTTTTAAATGAGAAGATACAGTTGAAGTTGGAAGTTTACATACACCTCAGCCAAATACATTTAAACTCAGTTTTTCACAATTCCTGACATATAATCATAGTAAAAATGCCCTGTCTTGGATCAGTTATTTTAAGAATGTGAAATGTCAGAATAATATTTGAGAGAATTATTTATTTAAGCTTTTATTTCTTTCATCATTCCCAGTGGGTCATAAGTTTACATGCACTCAATTAATATTTGGTAGCATTGCCTTTGAATTGTTTAACTTGAGTCAAACGTTTCAGGTATCCTTCCACAAGCTTCCCACAATAAGTTGGGTGAATTTTGGCCCATTCCTCCTGACAGAGCTGGTGTAACTGAGTCAGGTTTGTAGGCCATGTTGCCACGACTTTGGAAGTATGCCTGGGGATGTCAAGCAAAGAGGCACTGAGTTTGAAGGTAGGGCTTGAAATACATCCACAGGTACACCTCCAATTGATTCAAATGATTTCAATTAGCCTATCAGAAGCTTCTAAAGCCATGACCTCATTTTCTGGAATTTTCCAAGCTGTTTAAAGGCACAGTCAACTTAGTGTATGTAAACTTCTGACCTGCTGGAATTGTGATACAGTGAATTATAAGTGAAATAATCTGTCTGTAAACAATTGTTGGAAAAATAACTTGTGTCATTCACAAAGTAGATGTCCTAACCGACTTGCCAATACTATAGTTTGTTGACAAGAAATTTGTGGTGGTTGAAAAACTAGTTTTAAAGACTCCAACCTAAGTGTATGTAAACTTCCGACTTCAACTGTACAAAACCTTGTTGAGAGCATATCCAACTCACAATCTCTTAGAAAAAGATATATTAACTATTAGAACAAAGACTTAAAAATGACTGAGGTTGGCACAAGATGGAGGAAGAGTTGGAGCATAACTAACGAAATTACAGTAAAAAAAATGTATGTTTAGTCCAGGATAAACTAATAGTGAAGACCCAAAAGCGGTTTTAACAGAAAACAGAGTTCTTTAATGAAAATACAGGAATGGCATAAATCCTCTTCCAACGTTTGTCAGCGGAACAAAAATAACGTTAGTATAGTGCAGGATGCTCCTGCCAGGCAGACTCCGACAGGACAGGACAAGGTGGAAGCAAACGAGACGACAGCTTGCTTCTGGCATCAAAAAACACAAACAAGAATCAGACACTGAAAGTAGCAGGAACAGAGAGAGAAATAGAGACCTAATCAGAGGGGGAAGAGAGAACAGGTGGGGAAGAGTGAAAGAGCTAGTTAGGGCAGATGTAGAACAGCTGAGGAATGAGAGACAGAGAAGGTAACCTAAAAAGACCAGCAGAGAGAGAGAATGAAGAGAAAGGACAGGAACAGACATAACAAGACATGACAGTACCCCCCCCCACTCACCGAGCGCTCCTGGCGCACTCGAGGAGGAAACCTGGCGGCAACGGAGGAAATCATCGATCAGCGAACGGTCCAGCACGTCCCGAGAGGGAACCCAACTCCTCTCCTCAGGACCGTACCTCCCAATCCACTAGGTACTGATGACCACGACCCCGAGGGCGCATGTCCAAAATCTTACGAACCCTGTAGATGGGTGCGCGACAAGGATGGGGGGGGAGGGACGAGCGGGGGCGCGAAGAACGGGCTTAACACAGGAGACATGGAAGACCGGGTGAACGCGACGAAGATAGCGCGGGAGAAGAAGTCGCACAGCGCGACAGGATTAATGACCTGGGAAATACGGAACGGACCAATGAACCGGGGCCAACTTGCGAGAAGCTGTCTTAAGGGGAAGGTTCTGAGTGGAGAGCCATACTCTCTGACCGCAACAATATCTAGGACTCTTGGTCCTACGCTATTAGCGGCCCTCACAGTCTGCGCCCTATTACGGCAAAGTGCCGACCTGACCCCTTCCAGGTGCGCTCGCAACGCTGGACAAAAGCCTGAGCGGAGGGGACGAGGACTCGGCGAGCTGAGATGAGAACAGCGGAGGCTGGTACCCGAGGCTACACTGAAAAGGGGATAGACCGGTAGCAGACGAGGGAAGCGAGTTGTGGGCGACTCTGCCCAGGGGAGCTGTTCTGACCAAGACGCAGGGTTACGAAAAGAAAGACTGCGTAAAATGCGACCAACAGTCTGATTGGCCCGCTTTCGGCTTGACCGTTAGACTGGGGATGAAAGCCGGACGAGAGACTGACGGAAGCCCCAATCAAACGGCAAAACTCCCTCCAAAATTGAGACGTGAACTGCGGACCTCTGTCGGAAACGACGTCAGACGGAAGGCCATGAATTCGGAAAACATTCTCGATAATGATCTGAGCCGTCTCCTTAGCAGAAGGGAGCTTATCGAGAGGAATGAAATGAGCCGCCTTAGAGAATCTATCGACAACCGTAAGAATAACTGTCTTCCCGCTGATGAAGGCAGTCCGGTGATAAAATCTAAAGCGATGTGAGACCACGGTCGAGAGGGAATGGGAAGCGGTCTGAGACGGCCGGCAGGAGGAGAGTTCCCAGATTTAGTCTGCGCGCAGACCGAACAAGCGGCGACAAATCGACGCGCGTCACGTTCCCGAGTGGGCCACCAGAAACGCTGGCGAATGGAAGCGAGCGCACTCCCGAACGCCGGGGTGGCCGGCTAACTTGGCAGAGTGGGCCCACTGAAGAACGGCCGGACGAGTAGGAACGGGAACGAACAGAAGGTTCCTAGGACAAGCTCGCGGCGACGGAGTGTGAGCGAGTGCTTGCTTTACCTGCCTCTCAATTCCCAGACAGTCAACCCGACAACACGCCCTCAGGGAGAATCCCATCGGGGTCGGTGGAGACCTCAGAAGAACTGAAGAGACGAGATAAAGCATCAGGTTTGGTGTTTTTTGAGCCCGGACGATAAGAAATAACAAACTCGAAACGAGCGAAAAACAGAGCCCAACGAGCCTGACGCGCATTAAGTCGCGTTTGGCTGAACGGATGTACTCAAGGTTCCTATGGTCAGTCCAAACGACAAAAGGAACGGTCGCCCTCCAACCACTGTCGCCATTCGCCTAGGGCTAAGCGGATGGCGAGCAGTTCGCGATTACCAACATCATAGTTACGTTCTGACGGCGATAAGCGATGAGAGAAAAACGCGCAAGGATGGACCTTGCCGTCAGAGAGAGAGCGCTGAGAAAGAATGGCTCCCACGCCCACCTCTGACGCGTCAACCTCAACAACAAACTGTCTAGAGATGTCAGGTGTAACAAGAATAGGTGCGGATGTAAAACGATTCTTAAGAAGATCAAAAGCTCCCTGGGCGGAAAACGGACCACTTAAAGCACGTCTTAACAGAAGTAAGGGCTGTGAGAGGAGCTGCCACCTGACCGAAATTACGGATGAAACGACGGTAGAAATTAGCGAAGCCCAGAAAGCGCTGCAGCTCGACGCGTGACTTAGGAACGGGCCAATCAATGACAGCCTGGACCTTAGCGGGATCCATCTTAATGCCCTCAGCGGAAATAACGGAACCGAGAAAAGGGACAGAGGCGGCATGAAAAGTGCACTTCTCAGCCTTCACATAAAGACAGTTCTCCAAAAGGCGCTGGAGGACGCGTCGCACGTGCTGAACATGAATCGAGAGAGACGGTGAAAAATCAGGATATCGTCCATGTAAACGAAAACAAAAATGTTCAGCATGTCTCTCAGGACGTCGTTAACTAGTGCCTGAAAGACAGCTGGAGCGTTAACGAGGCCGAAAGGAAGAACCCGGTATTCAAAGTGCCCTAACGGAGTGTTAAACGCCGTCTTCCACTCGTCCCCCCTCCCTGATGCGCACGAGATGGTAGGCGTTACGAAGGTCCAATTTGGTGAAAAACCTGGCTCCCTGCAGGATCTCGAAGGCTGAAGACATAAGAGGAAGCGGATAACGATTCTTAACTGTTATGTCATTCAGCCTCGATAATCCACGCATGGGCGCAGGGACCCGTCCTTCTTCTGAACAAAAAACCCCGCTCCGGCGGGGGAGGAGGAGGAGACTATGGTACCGGCGTCGAGCGAAACCGACAAATAATCCTCGAGAGCCTTACGTTCGGGAGCCGACAGAGAGTATAATCTACCCCGGGGGAGTAGTTCCCGGAAGGAGATCAATACTACAGTCATACGACCGGTGTGGAGGGAGAGAAGTGGCCTTGGAACGACTGAACACCGTGCGCAGATCGTGATACTCCTCCGGCACCCCTGTCAAATCGCCAGGCTCCTCCTGTGAAGAAGAGACAGAGGAAACAGGAGGGATAGCAGACATTAAACAGGTTACATGACAAGAAACATTCCAGGATAGGATAGTGTTACTAGACCAATTAATAGAAGGGTTATGGCGCACTAGCCAGGGATGACCCAAAACAACAGGTGTAAAAGGTGAACGAAAAATTAAAAAAGAAATGGTTTCGCTATGATTACCAGAGACAGTGAGGGTTAAAGGCAGCGTCTCACGCTGAATCTTGGGGAGAGAACTACCATCTAAAGCGAACAAGGCCCTGGGCTCCCCTAACTGTCTGAGAGGAATGTCATGTTCCCGAGCCCAGGTCTCGTCCATAAAACAGCCCTCCGCCCCAGAGTCTATCAAGGCACTGCAGGAAGCAGATGAACCGGGCCAGCGGAGATGGACCGGAAAGGTAGTGCGTGATCCAGAAGGAGAGGCCTGAGTAGTTGCGCTCACCAGTAGCCCTCCTCTTACTGATGAGCTCTGGCTTTTACTGGACATGAGGTGACAAAATGACCAGCGGAGCCGCAGTAGAGACAGAGGCGATTGGTGATTCTCCGTTCCCTCTCCTTGGCCGAGATGCGAATACCCCCCAGCTGCATAGGCTCAGCATCCGAGCCGGCGGAGGAGGGTGGCAGTGATGCGGCAGGTGGCAGTGATGTGGAGAGGGGAGCAACGGAGAACGTGAGCTCCTTTCCACGAGCTCGGCGACGAAGATCAAACCGTCGCTCTATGCGAATAGCGAGAGCTATTAAGGAGTCCAGACTGGAAGGAACCTCCGGGAGAGGATCTCATCCTTAACCTCGACGTGGAGACCCTCCAGAAAACGAGCGAGCAAAGCCGGCTCGCTCCAGTCACTAGAGGCAGCGAGAGTGCGAAACTCAATAGAATAATCCGTTATGGATCTATTCCCCTGACATAGGGAAGACAGGGCCCTGGAAGCCTCCTCGCCAAAAACAGAACGGTCAAAACCCGTATCATCTCCTCCTTAAAGTCCTGATACTGGTTAATACACTCAGCCCTCGCCTCCCAGACTGCCGTGCCCCACTCACGCGCCCGTCCGGTAAGGAGAGAAATGACGAGGCGATGCGGGCTGCGCTCCTGGAGTAAGTGTTGGGCTGGAGAGAGAACACCACATCACACTGAGTGAGGAATGAGCGGCACTCAGTGGGCTCCCCAGAGTAACACGGCGGGTTGTTGATCCTGGGCCCGGAGACTCGGAAACCCTGGAAGTGGGCGGTGGATCGAGGTGGAGTTGGTGAACCCGTCTTGTGAGGTCGGAGACTTGGACGGCCAGGGTCTCAACGGCATGTTGAGCAGCAGACAATTCCTCCTCGTGTCTGCCTAGCATCGCTCCCTGGATCTCGACGGCGGAGTGAAAAGGGTCCGGAGCCGCTGGGTCCATTCTTGGTCTGATTCTTCTGTTATGAGCTTGAGTGAAGACCCAAAAGCGGTTTTAACAGAAAACAGAGTTCTTTAATGAAAATACAGGAATGGCATAAATCCTCTTCCAACGTTGTCAGCGGAACAAAAAGAACGTTAGTATAGTGCAGGATGCTCCTGCCAGGCAGACTCCGACAGGACAGGACAAGGTGGAAGCAAACGAGACGACAGCTTGCTTCTGGCATCAAAAAACACAAACAAGAATCAGACACTGAAAGTAGCAGGAACAGAGAGAGAAATAGAGACCTAATCAGAGGGGGAAGAGAGAACAGGTGGGGAAGAGTGAAAGAGCTAGTTAGGGCAGATGTAGAACAGCTGAGGAATGA
>NW_027002068.1:0-6760 GCF_036934945.1 Oncorhynchus masou masou
AGGTGCATGGCAACAGTTGAACTGTCACGACTCCGACCGAAGGGCCTCCCCTTCAGTGCAAGGTGGGGATCGGGCTGCTGGAGCACTGATATACGTCAAGGCAGAGAAGTGTGTGTTCTCCAAGCTTGAGCCGTCTCCTTTTCTGGTTATCGCATTTCCACCTTTTTAGGTTTTTGCCAACTACTACGGAGTTTTATCCGAGGTTTTTGGCCAGGTAAGCGGCTTCAATTACCTCACTGCTGAAGGGGGCCCAGTGCCGTTCGGTGGTCAGCAGAGGCGGACAGAGCTTTCAAGCAAGTTGAAGGGGCGCTGTTCTGCAGATGCACCCGTGTTGGCGCATCCGGACCCTCTAGCATTCATAGTGGAGGTGGGGCGTCGAGGCTGGGGTGGGTGCCGTGCTATCCACAGCGCTGGGTCACGCCACCAAAACTCCACCCCTGCGCTTTCTATTCCGAGTAAGCTCCAGCCCAGGGGACGTAACTATGATGTGGGGGACCGGGAGTTGTTAGCGGTGGTTAGGGCTCTGAAGGTGTGGAGACACTGGCCTGAGAGGGCTGTACCCCTTTCTCATCTGGACCGACCACCAAAATCTAGTATGTCGGGCAGCTAGGAGACTGAACCCGTCCCAGGCAAAGTAGCCCATGTTTCACTCGATTCCAGTTCACTTTATCATATAGACCCGGCTCCCAGAACGTGAAGGCGGACGCACTGTCCCGCCTTTACGACACGGAGGATAGGTCCACGAACCTCTCCCATCCTTCCGGCCTCCAAAGCTGATGGCACCGGTGGTATGGGAGGTGGACACCTCGGCGGACATCGAGCGGGCGTTACGGGCTGAACCCGCGCCTCCCTCAGTGTCCGGCGGGGCGGAGGTACGTGCCGCTTGGTGTTCGGGACCAACTGATTCGGTGGGCTCACGTCCTACCTCTCGGGTCACCCTGGGGTGAGGAGGACAGTGGGGAGCCTTCGGGGAGGTATTGGTGGCCTAAGTTTATGTCTCCTCCTGTTCAGTATGCGCCCCAGAGTAAGGCTCCTAGGCACCTTCCTAGAGGGAAGTTACAACCATCCCCATTCCACAATGGCCATGGTCACATCTATCCGTAGATTTCCTGACCGACCTTCCCGTCTTCAGGGCAACACCACGGTTCTGGTGATTGTGGATCGGTTCTCTAAGTCCTGCCGTCTCCTCCCGTAGCCCTGTATCCCAACAGCCCTATAGACTGCGGAGGCATTATTCACCCACGTCTTCTGGCACTACGGGGTGCCGGAGGACATTGTTTCTGATCGGGGACCCCAGTTCACGTCCCGAGTATGGAGGGCGTTCATGGAAGAGTCTGGGGGTCTCGGGTCAGCCTGACCTCCGGTTATCACCCGAAAGTAATGGGCAGGTGGAGAGAGTAAACCAGGAGGTGGGTAGGTTTCTGAGGTCGTACTGGAGGGCCGTCCAGGAATCCTTCAACAGGCTAGTGGACGGCAGAAAAGGAGTGCTGACCGCCACCGCAGTGAGGCCCCCGTGTTTGTACCAGGCTCTCGACCCGAAACCTGCCCTCCGAGTGCCCTGACAGGAAGCTTGGGCCGCAGTGTGTAGGGCCGTTCAAAGTCCTGAGGAGAATAACGAGGTGTGTTATCGATTACAACTCCCTTCCTATTATCGTATTAACCCCTCGTTTCATGTGTCTCTCCTCAGGCCGGTGGTAGCTGGTCCTACAGGGACGGTGAGGTGCCGGAGGTCCCTCCTCCCACTCTGGACATCAGGGGTCCCGGCTGGATCACGATGCAGGCCATTCTGGACTCGAGAGGCTGGTGAGAGGGCCTGCAGTACCTCGTGGACTGGGAGGGGTACGGTCGGAGGAGAGGTGCTGGGTGCCCACAGGGACATTTTGATCCGTCAATGTTGAGGGATTTCCATCGCCTCCATCCGGATCGCCCCTGCACTGGGCCTCCGGAGTCGACCTCGAGCCGGTGGTCGGCGGCGCTGCGGGAGCCGCGTTACAAAGGGTGGGGGGCGCTCGCGGTCATCGTCGCCGGCCTACTAGCTGCCACTGATTATTTCCTCACCCTCCTTATGTGTTTATTGAGTGCACCTGTTTTGAGTTAGGTAGTTAGTAGTAAGGCTTTATTAGTCAGCCGGCCCGCCTGGTTCCTTGTGCGGGATTAATTATTGTGACCGTCTGTTTGGTGTACTTGTGTGCACGTCTATGGGTTTTCCCAATTTTTCCGTTTTTGATTTGTTAAAAAAGTTTGAAATATCCAATAAATGTCATTCCACTTCATGATTGTGTCCCACTTGTTGTTGATTCTTCACAAACAAAATACAGTTTTATATCTTTATGTTTGAAGCCTGAAATGTGGCAAAAGGTCGCAAAGTTCAAGGGGGCCGAATACTTTCGCAAGGCACTGTACATAGGCATTTCATCATTAAGTCCTTTAGGAAATAATGTCTGGTGGGTGAAAATCCCAAAACATTCTCTTTTGCTCAGAGTATTATTAATATCACCTCCCCTGTCTGATATCTTAACTTTCTCTATGCCACAAAATCAAAGGTAGAAATGTCATGCTTTAGGTCATTAAAATGTACTGTGACTGGATAATCCCTGTCATTTCTCCTGATTGAACTTTTATGTCCACTAATTCTCTGTTTGAGAGAGCGGGAGGTTTTACCGACATAGCAGAGCCCACATGGACATTTAATAATGTAAATAACATGGGTGGTAGAACACGTAATGATGTCATTTATTTGGAACCGTTTTCCTGTGTGTGGGTGGCAGAAATATTCACACTTCACCATATTGTTGCACTGTGCGCATCCTCTGCATTTATAGCTACCATTTGATAGAGGGCGCTGCAAAATGTTTGACTCCCTTTCCTCCTAAAAGCATTACTTCCCCATGTTTCCTGCAACTATAGTGTATGATATGCCATTTTGAAGCTCTGAGTCTGTACTTTTATCCAATGTAAAAAATTTAAAAAAAGACAATTTTACATTTTGGAACATAAGACAGAAAAGAGATGGTGGGTCACAAATGTGTTAACAGGGAATGTAACACCGCCAGGAAAAACCTGAGGTAACTGTCAAATCAAAAACACAGAAACTCTACAGACCGGAGGGGTATTCCAGAAAGATGGTTTAATAAATTCTGGATTTCCTGAACATATCCATCCGGCTTGTTTTAACCAGATGAGTATTCATCTGCTTGCCATTACAGTGTGTGGGTTGTTTACAGTTTACAGTTGTCTTACAGTTGATGTAGCTTGTGTCATTGGGGCTGGTATTATTGTTATTTCACTTTCCATCTCCTTTTGTCTTTCCACTATCATCAAGCAGTAATGATAGACATTTTAGAAGATTCAACATCTACTCTCTGCACAGCTTCCCAAGCAACCACCATGGCATGAATGCAATGATACAAAATTAGCTTCCCCAAAGACAGAGTAGGGGGGATATGCTGTGAAGCCTGTGAAGACAGACCGGGGGGGTTGCTTAGGAGACTCTTCTCCAGGTTCATCTCTTTGTAGGTGATTACTTTTTTATGGAAGGTTTGGGAATCGCTTCCTTTTAGGTGGTTGTAGAATTTAACAGCTTTTTTCTGGATTTTGATAATTAGCGGGTATCGGCCTAATTCTGCTCTGCATGCATTATTTGGTGTTTTACGTTGTATATGGAGGATATTTTTGCAGAATTCTGCATGCAGAGTCTCAATTTGGTGTTTGTCACATTTTGTGAATTCTTAGTTGGTGAGCGGACCCAGACTTCACAACCATAAAAGGGCAATGGGATCTATAACTGATTAAAGTATTTTTAGCCAGATCCTAATTGGTATGTTTAATTTATGTTACTTTTGATGGCATAGAAGGCCTTTCTTTCTTGCCTTGTCTCTCAGATCGTTCACAGCTTTGTGGTAGTTACCTGTGGCGCTGATGTTTAGGCCAAGGTATGTATAATTTTTAGTGTGCTCTATGGCGGTGTCTAGATGGAACTTGTATTTGTGGTCTGGCGACTGGACCTTTTTTGGAACACCATTATTTCGGTCTTATGGAGATTTCCTGTCAGGGCCCAGGTCTAGCAAAGTCTGTGCAGAAGATCTAGGTGCTGCAGTAGTCCTCCTTGGTTGGTGACGAAAGCTTTTTGGATGCAACAGTAGACATTTGACTTCAGATTCTAGTAGGGTGGGGCCAGGTGTTGCAGACTTTGTTCTAGTGCCCTCGCCAATTTGTTGATATATCGTTGAAGGGTGGGGCTTAAGCTGCATCCCTGTCTCACCCCACGACCCTGTGGAAAGAAATTTGTGAATTTTGCCAATTTTAACCGCAGACTTGTTAATTGTGTACATGGATTTTATAATGTCATATGTTTTTCCTCAACACCACTAGCCATTAATTTGTATAGCAGACCCTCCTGCCAAATTGAGTTGAAGGCTTCTTTGAAATCAACAAACATGAGAAGACTTTGCCTTTATTTTGGTTTGTTTGTTTGTCAATTAGGATGTGCAGGGTGAATACGTGGTCTGTCAAAATTATTTGGTAAAAAGCCAATTTGACATTTGCTCTGTAGATTGTTTTCACTGAGGAAATGTACGAGTCTGCTGTTCATGATAATGCAGAGGATTTTCCCATGTTTGCTGGGAAATATCCCACAGTAGTATTTGGGTAGTAGTGGGGTCAAATTTGTCTCCACATTTGTGGATTGAGGTGATCAGTCCTTGGTTCCAAATATTGAGGAAAATGCCAGAGCTAAGGATGATGTTAAAGAGTTTAAGTATAGCCATTGGAATTTGTTATTTGTATATTTTATAATTTCATTGAGGATACCATCAAATTCCCTGTTGCTTCAATATATCCACATAATTTTCCTTCCACATGATGCCATCTATTTTGTGAAGTGCACCAGTCCCTCCTGAGGCAAAGTACCCCACAACATGATGCTGCCACCCCGTGCTTCACAGTTGGGTTGGTGTTCTTCGGCTTGCAAGCCTCCCCTTTTTTCCTTCAAACATAACAATGGTCATTATGGCCAAACAGTTATATTTTTTTCATTAGACCAGAGGACATTTCTCCAAAAAGTACGACCATGTGCAGTTGCAAAACGTAGTCTGGCTTTTATTTATGGCGGTTTTGGAGCAGTGGCTTCTTCCTGCTGAGCAGCCTTTCAGGTTATGTCGATATATGACTTGTTTTACTATGGATATAGATACTTTTGTACCTGTTTCCTCCAGCATCTTCACAAGGACCGATGCTGTTGTTCTGGGGTTGATTTGCACTTCTCACCACAGTACGTTCATCTCTAGGAGACACAACTTGTCTCCTTCCTGAGTGGTATGATGGCTGTGTGGTCCCATGGTGTTTATACTTGCAAATTATTGTTTGTACAGATGAACGTGGTACCTTCAGGCATTTGAAATTGGGTTCTCAAGGATGAACCAGACTTGTGGAGGTCTACAAAAAAATTCTGAGGTCTTGGCTGATTTCTTTTGATTTTCCCATGATTTCAAGCAAAGAGGCACTGAGTTTAAAGGTAGGCCTTGAAATACATCCACAGGTACACCTCCAATTGACTCAAATTATGTAAATTATCCTATCAGAAACTTCTAAAGCCATGACATAATTTTCTGGAATTTTCCAAGCTGTTTAAAGCCACAGTCAACATAGTGAATGAAAACTTCTGACCCACTGGAATTGTGATACAGTGAATTATAAGTGAAATAATCTGTCTGTAAACAATTGTTGGAAAATGACTTGTGTCAAGCACAAAGTAGATGTCCTAACCGACTTGCCAAAACTATAGTTTGTTAACAAGAAATTTGTGGAGTGGTTGAAAAACGAGTTTTAATGACTCCAACCTAAGTGTATGTAAACTTCCGACTTCAACTGTACATTGTTTAGATTTTCTACCACCAAGTTTACAACTTCACTATTACAGTGGAACGTTTTGTCCAGAAGGTTGTCTAAAAGGGATTGAATTTGTTGTTGCCTGATTGTTTTTTAGTAGGTTTCCACACTACATTCCTTCCATCTGTAACATTTCTTAAGACTACTCAGTACCTTCGTCTTTGATGCCTCATGATTGACTATTGCTCTGTTCAAGTAGACTGATTTTGCTGTGATTTGATAGGGGTGTGTCACGCCCGGACCATGGAGAGCCCTCGGGGTTCTCTATGGTGTTTTAGGTCAGGGCGTGACTCGGGGGTGTTCTAGTCATTATATTTCTACGTTGGTGTTTTAGTATGTTTCCCAATTAGAGGCAGCTGTTTATCGTTGTCTCTAATTGGGGATCATACTTAAGTTGTCCTTTGTTCCCACCTGTTTTGTGGGATATTGTTTGTGTTAGTGTTTTGAGCAATATGGCTGGTGTTTATTGTTTTTTTGTCGTTTCACAGTGTAATAAAGTATGTGGAACTCAACTCATGCTGCGCCTTGGTCCGTTTCTATCGATGATCGTGACAGGGTGTCAGTGGGCTGACTGTGAATGCTCTGAGAGACTCTGGGTAGAGATCAGTGATAAAGTAGTATACAATACTACTGCCAAGAGATGAGCTATAGGTGTTCCTACCATATGAGTTCCCTCGAAGCCTACCATTGACTATGTACATATCCAGTGTGCGACAGAGCTGCAGGAGTTGTGACCTGTTTTTGTTGGTTATGTTGCCATAGTTGTGCCTAGGGGGGCATATGGGGGAGGGAATTCTGTCCCCTCCAGGCAGTTGTTTGTCCCCCTGTGTGCTGAGGGTGTCAAGGTCTTGTCCGGTTATAGCAGGTTGTAGGT
>NW_027002069.1:0-6759 GCF_036934945.1 Oncorhynchus masou masou
TTGTGTCAATTACACACATAAGAACTGTATCAACATACTTTAGTCATATTTTATTATCATAATTTTTTTTTTAAACTTGTGCATTAGGCATATGTTTTTCTCATTTGGAACATGATTTCATAGGAAGTCAAAAGTCAAAAATTGCAAAATTTCATAAAAAACTTCACACACCCCTAAAGTGCTTTCCTGGGCCGTTTTTCGAAATTCTTTTGAATTTTGTGTCAATTACACACACATATAAGAACTGTATCAACATACTTTAGTCATTTTATTATCATAATTTCTTTTTTTTAAACTTGTGCATTATGCACATGTTTTCTCCATTTGGAATATGATTTCATAGGAAGTCAAAAGTCAAAAATAGCTAAATTTTATAAAAAACTTCACACACCCTTAAAAAGTGGCATATGTTTTGTGGGGGGGCCAAATGTCATAAGAAATTTGACATGCTCAAAAATCCTGCAGAAATGCAAAATTGACTGGCCTGATGAACTCGGGATGGCCGGGCAGTGATTGTTGTTCCCTTTCAATCACTCGTGGTGTTGATTTCATCATGTCCATTTGTTTATGTTTTCTCACTTTTGCAAAGTCACTGTGCATTTGCAATATGGTTAATGGGCATTCACCATCACGAATTTGTCATGCTATAAAAATCGTGCAGAATGCCAATTGACTGGGCCCGATGAACTCGGGATGGCTGGGCAGTGATTCTGGTACCTCTCCATCGCTCGTTTAGGGTTGATTTCAGAATGTCCATTTGTGATGGTACCTCACTGTTGAAACATATTGCAAATGTTTTCTCACTTTGCAAAGTCACTGTGCATTTGCAATATGGTTAACTGGGCATTCACCATCACGAATTTGTCATGCCATAAAAATCATGCAGGAATGCCAAATTGACTGGGCCCGATGAACTCGGGATGGCTGGGCAGTGATTCTGGTACCTCTCCATCGCTCGTTAGGGTTGATTTCAGAATGTCACTTTTGGTGATGGTACCTCACTGTTAAAACATATTGCAAATGTTTTCTCACTTTTGCAAAGTCACTGAAAATCGTGCAGGAATGCAAAATTGACTGGCCCGATGAACTCGGGATGGCTGGGCAGTGATTCTGGTACCTCTCCACGCTCATTAGGGTTGATTTCAGAATGTCCATTTGTTGATGTTTTCTCACTCTTGCAAAGTCACTGTGCATTTGCAATATGGTTAACTCACATTCACCATCACAAATTTGTCATGCTATAAAAATTGTGCAGGAATGCCAAATTGACTGGCCCGATGACCTCGGGATGGCTGGGCAGGGATTCTGGTACCTCTCCATCGCTCGTTAGGGTTGATTTCAGAATGTCACTTTTGGTGATGGTACTTCACTGTTAAAACATATTGCAAATGGACAAGAGTCACCAGCAAGTCACCGTCCGTCAGTCAATTTGATATCATTCTGACACCAAACTGATACAAACTGACACCAAACCCACTTTTCCCAACTCGTTTAGGAGCCAAGTATCACATACTTCAGAGCTGGCCCAAAATTCACAACGCCTTCGGTTCAAACCATAAAAAAAACATAAAACACGTAGTTACGTTCTAGCTGCGGGTCCATTTCTTGTGTTGTGTAGGCCTAGCTGAGGCGACCCCGAATCCCAAGTTTCGGCTCGATAGGTCATTTGGTGTCCGAGCAAAACCCTAATTGGTGCTGAAAATCCACTTTTTTCCATGACTTGCTACGGGGTCCTTGAATGCGCTATCACACAGAAACGTTGGGTTCTGTCTCTATGGGCCGAGACGGTCACAATGCACCTAGTCTTGTGACTCTGGGACACTTCTAAATGTCGCCATTTTCGTAATGGTCAAAATGAATTGAAGTCATTGCAAATGTACGAGGCTGTTTCTCGGTCCGAGAACATTCTAGAGCGCCGTAACTCACCACGCACTATCGACCTGAGGTCTAGAATAGGATTCTAAAGTTTCGGAACTCTAGGTCTGACGGTTCTTTAAAAGTTCCAACAAGGTTAACTAATGCAGGGAGTGTTTGTCTCTACGCACCCCAATGGGTCCCTACTTCCAAGTTGTGTGATTTAGTTTTCCTTTGAATTTTTATGGGAAAATGACTGATTTACAGTTCATGGGGGTTGCCTAATCACACATATGAAGTTTTGGACAGATCTGATTTTTTTAACCCTTCCAAACAGCACCTGAGACACCAATTATGGCACTTCCGGTTGGCACAGGAAGCTATAAGTACACACATGTCTTGATTGACATAGACACTTACAGAATCCTGAGTTTTAAGTCTTTAAGTTGAGAATTGACTGATCTACACAGGGTTGAATGCAGAGTCATTTCACCTTTGCTGGTGATGTACATCCAAATACCTTTGGGTGAATTTAACCACTTCTGGTTGCTCCAGGGAAGCTTAGAATCGACACAGGTAGACCTCATAGTGGTCTGATGGACTGTCATAGAAGACAGGTTCATAAGGCATTCATAACCCACATAGGCTTCAGGTTGAATTTAGAGGTGAAGGCAATGTATTCCTATGGGGAGAGAAGTCAATGCAAACTGTTTGATGTAAACACCTTCTTTTAACTGTGAAGGGTTAATGCCACACGGTCAAGGTCAGGCTTGCACAGATCGGGGGACCTTAGGAACATACCTGAGGTCGAATTGTGTTTCTCACCCTAACGGTTCTCTCACTGTCAGCCAAAAGCAAATTACATTGTGGGGCAGGCTTCATTTTAGGCCTACTGTTCTAATGGTCGCTGTGCTTAGATTGAGCGAGCTACGGTCAAGCGGGATATCTCGTTGAACTCGGCACGGCCTTGGGATTATGTTTATGCCATTGCCTGCTCTCTGTGTCTTTAAACACCGCGCTTTGTCACTCCATCCTAGCTGTGTGTGTGTAAGAGCTTTTCTTTGACATCTGTTGGGAGAAATGACTGATTTTACAGTTCAGGAGGGTTGCCTAATCACACATATGAAGTTTTGAAAAGATCTGACCTTTTTAACCCTTGGATACAGCTACTATGACACCATTTAAGGTGTCACTATACAGCCACTATGACACCATTTAAGGCACAGGAAGCTATAAATAAACTCATATCCTCATTGGGGTATGCCTTTACAGAATCCTGAGTTTTAAGTCTTTACGTTAAGAACTGAGTGTGTGTTATTTCAGAAAATCATAGAAAATCACAGAAATCTCGCAGAGCTCCACAGCACACTTTAAAAATATTCGTATGAACACCCTGCAACTGGATCTGTAACTGTTGAAAAAAAACACCTATATTTGAACATCACAAATCTGTCATTGTACGATTTCTCTTAAATGGCAGACTTTTTTGTTATTGACACCGGAGGCTCCTTGACTTTGACGTGAAGTGAAAAAAATATTTCTCTATTTTCATTTTGGACCTTTATTCCCAGAAAAATGGCCATAACTCAAAAACCGTTGAGGCCTAGACGCCATCTTGTTCGGGGCCATCTGCCCATTATGCCAAACCTATGCTCACCAAGTTTCGGCTTCGAAATATTTTCAGTTTTCGAGATAAGGCCCGTCATGATTCGTGATGTTTTGTCAAATTGCAGTATGATTGCTTATGCCCTCTTCCGGGATAGCGGAAAAATGACCAAAATTTGATTATTTTATGAAACAAAAACCGAATGTCCGACAAAGTTCATTTGATGACTTCCCGGTAGGTCTGGCCCTGCCGCTCGGCCCGACGCCGTCCCCGAATTTTAAAAATGTTTTCGGACGTCTAGTAAGGGACGGTACATTTGCAATATGGACTTTTTCACTAACCATACAGAAAATGTCGAAATGTTCCCTTAAGGTATGTTATTTTGCCAATGTCCAGTCTCTTGACAACAAGGTTGATGAAATCCGAGCAAGGGTAGCATTCCAGAGGGACATCAGAGACTGTAATGTTCTGTGCTTCACGGAAACATGGCTCACTGGAGAGACGCTATCCGAAGCGGTGCAGCCAACGGGTTTCTCCACGCATCGCGCCGACAGAAACAAACACCTTTCTGGTAAGAAGAGGGGTGGGGGTGTATGCCTTATGGCTAACGAGGCATGGTGCGATGAAAGAAACATACAGGAACTCAAATCCTTCTGTTCACCTGATTTAGAATTCCTCACAATCAAATGTAGACCACATTATCTACCAGAGAATTCTCTCGATTATAATCACAGCCGTATATCCCCCCCAAGCAGACACATTGATGGCTCTGAACGAACTTTATTTAACTCTTTGCAAACTGGAAACCATTTATCCGGAGGCTGCATTCATTGTTGCTGGGGATTTTAACAAGGCTAATCTGAAAACAAGACTCCTAAATTTTATCAGCATATCGATTGCGCAACCAGGGGTGGAAAAACCTTGGATCACTGTTACTCTAACTTCCGCGACGCATATAAGGCCCTGCCCCGCCCCCCTTTCGGAGAAGCTGACCATGACTCCATTTTGCTGATACCAGCCTACAGACAAAAATTTAAAAAAGAAGCTCCCACGCTGAGGTCTGTCCAACGCTGGTCCGACCAAGCTGACTCCACACTCCAAGACTGCTTCCATCACGTGGACTGGGACATGTTTTGTATTGCGTCAGATAACAACATTGACGAATACGCTGATTCGGTGTGCGAGTTCATTAGAACGTGCGTTGAAGATGTCGTTCCCATAGCAACGATTAAAACATTCCCTAACCAGAAACCGTGGATTGATGGCAGCATTCGCGTGAAACTGAGCGCGAACCCACTGCTTTCAATCAGGGCAAGGTGTCTGGTAACATGACTGAATACAAACAGAGCAGCTATTCCCTCCGTAAGGCTATCAAACAAGCTAAGCGTCAGTACAGAGACAAAGTAGAATCTCAATTCAACGGCTCAGACACAAGAGGCATGTGGCAGGGTCTACAGTCAATCACGGACTACAGGAAGAAATCCAGCCCAGTCACGGACCAGGATGTCTTGCTCCCAGGCAGACTAAATAACTTTTTGCCCGCTTTGAGGACAATACAGTGCCACTGACACGGCCTGCAACGGAAACATGCGGTCTCTCCTTCACTGCAGCCGAGGTGAGTAAAACATTTAAACGTGTTAACCCTCGCAAGGCTGCAGGCCCAGACGGCATCCCCAGCCGCCCCCTCAGAGCATGCGCAGACCAGCTGGCTGGTGTGTTTACGGACATATTCAATCAATCCCTACCAGTCTGCTGTTCCCACATGCTTCAAGAAGGCCACCGTTGTTCCTGTTCCCAAGAAAGCTAAGGTAACTGAGCTAAACGACTACCGCCCCGTAGCACTCACTTCCGTCATCATGAAGTGCTTTGAGAGACTAGTCAAGGACCATATCACCTCCACCCTACCTGACACCCTAGACCCACTCCAATTTGCTTACCGCCCAAATAGGTCCACAGACGATGCAATCTCAACCACACTGCACACTGCCCTAACCCATCTGGATAAGAGGAATACCTATGTGAGAATGCTGTTCATCGACCACAGCTCGGCATTCAACACCATAGTACCCTCCAAGCTCGTCATCAAGCTCGAGACCCTGGGTCTCGACCCCGCCCTGTGCAACTGGGTACTGGACTTCCTGACGGGCCGCCCCCAGGTGGTGAGGGTAGGTAATAACATCTCCTCCCGCTGATCCTCAACACTGGGGCCCCACAAGGGTGCACGTTCTGAGCCCTCTCCTGTACTCCCTGTTCACCCACGACTGTGTGGCCACGCACGCCCAACTCAATCATCAAGTTTGCGGACGACACAACAGTGGTAGGCTTGATTACCAACAACGACGAGACGGCCTACAGGGAGGAGGTGAGGGCCCTCGGAGTGTGGTGTCAGGAAAATAACCTCACACTCAACGTCAACAAAACTAAGGAGATGATTGTGGACTTCAGGAAACAGCAGAGGGAACACCCTCCTATCCACATCGATGGAACAGTAGTGGAGAGTAGCAAGTTTAGTTCCTCGGCATACACATCACAGACAAACTGAATTGGTCACTCACACAGACAGCATTGTGAAGAAGGCGCAGCAGCGCCTCTTCAACCTCAGGAGTCTGAAGAAATTCGGCTTGTCACCAAAAGCACTCACAAATGATGTAAATATATCACTAGCCACTTTAAACAATGCTACCTTATATAATGTTACTTACCCTACATTATTCTTCTCATATGCATACGTATATACTGTACTCTATATCATCGACTGCATCCTTATGTAATACATGTATCACTAGCCACTTTAACTATGCCACTTTGTTTACATACTCATCTCATATATGTATATACTGTACTCGATACCATCTACTGTATCTTGCCTATGCTGCTCTGTACCATCACTCATTCATATATCCTTATGTACATATTCTTTATCCCCTTACACTGTGTATAAGACAGTAGTTTAGGAATTGTTAGTTAGATTACTTGTTGGTTATTACTGCATTGTCGGAACTAGAAGCACAAGCATTTCGCTACACTCGCATTAACATCTGCTAACCATGTGTATGTGACAAATAAAATTTGATTTGATTTGAAATAAAGGTTAAATACATTTTTTTAAGTCGATGCACGTGCGCAGGGTTTTGTCCTTCTCTACAAAGAAGAAACCTGCGCCGTCGGGGGAGGCAGAAGGACGGATACACCCTGCAGCTTGGGAGTCTTCAATCTAGGTCTCCATAGCCTTGGTCTCCGGACCCGACAGAGAAGTACAGTCATCCCGGGATGGTGTGGTGCCTAGGAGAAGGTTGATC
>NW_027002070.1:0-6757 GCF_036934945.1 Oncorhynchus masou masou
TTAGGATCCATAGGGTTAGGATCCATAGGGTTAGGGTCCATAGGGTTAGGATCCATAGGGTTAGTGTTAGGATCCATAGGGTTAGTGTTAGGATCCATAGGGTTAGGATCCATAGTGTTAGGATCCATTGGGTTAGGATCCATAGGGTTAGGGTTAGGATCCATAGGGTTGGGACCCATAGGGTTAGGACCCATAGGGTTAAGGTTAGGACCCATAGGGTTAAGGTTAGGACCCATAGGGTTAGGATCCATAGGGTTAAGACCCATAGGGTTAGGATCCATAGGGTTAGGGTTAGGATCCATAGGGTTAGGATCCATAGGGTTAGGACCCATAGGGTTAGGACCCATAGGGTTAGGACCCATAGGGTTAGGATCCATAGGGTTAGGGTTAGGATCCATAGGGTTAGGGTCCATAGGGTTAGGGTTAGGATCCATAGGGTTAGGGATCCATAGGGTTAGGACCCATAGGGTTAGGATCCATAGGGTTAGGATCCATAGGGTTAGGATCCATAGGGTTAGGATCCATAGGGTTAGGACCCATAGGGTTAGGACCCATAGGGTTAGGATCCATAGGGTTAGGATCCATAGGGTTAGGATCCATAGGGTTAGGACCCATAGGGTTAGGACCCATAGGGTTAGGACCCATAGGGTTAGGACCCATAGGGTTAGGATCCATAGGGTTAGGATCCATAGGGTTAGGATTCATAGGGTTAGGATCCACAGGGTTAGGACCCATAGGGTTAGGATCCATAGGGTTAGGATCCATAGGGTTAGGGTCCATAGGGTTAGGGTTAGGATCCATAGGGTTAGGGTCCATAGGGTTAGGGTTAGGATCCATAGGGTTAGGGTCCATAGGGTTAGGATCCATAGGGTTAGGATCCATAGGGTTGGGATCCATAGGGTTAGGATCCATAGGGTTAGGACCCATAGGGTTAGGATCCATAGGGTTAGGATCCATAGGGTTGGGATCCATAGGGTTGGGACCCATAGGGTTGGGACCCATAGGGTTAGTGTTAGGATCCATAGGGTTAGGATCCATAGGGTTAGGATCCATAGGGTTAGTGTTAGGGTCCATAGGGTTAGGATCCATAGGGTTGGGATCCATAGGGTTGGGACCCATAGGGTTAGGATCCATAGGGTTGGTGTTAGGATCCATAGGGTTAGGATCCATAGGGTTAGGATCCATAGGGTTAGTGTTAGGGTCCATAGGGTTAGGATCCATAGGGTTGGGATCCATAGGGTTAGTGTTAGGATCCATAGGGTTAGAACCCATAGGGTTAGTGTTAGGATCCATAGGGTTAGGATCCATAGGGTTAGGATCCATAGGGTTAGGATCCATAGGGTTAGGGTTAGGATCCATAGGGTTAGCATCCACATGGGTTGAGGACCCATAGGGTTAGGATCAATAGGGTGAGGATCCATAGGGTTAGGATCCATAGGGTTAGGATCCACAGGGTTGGGATCCATAGGGTGAGGATCCACAGGGTTGGGACCCATAGGGTGAGGATCCACAGGGTTAGGACCCATAGGGTGAGGACCCATAGGGTTAGGATCCATAGGGTTAGTGTTAGGATCCATAGGGTTAGGATCCATAGGGTTAGGATCCACAGGGTTAGGACCCATAGGGCGATGACCCATAGGGTTAGGATCCATAGGGTTAGGATCCATAGGGTTAGGATCCACAGGGTTAGGATCCACAGGGTTAGGACCCATAGGGTTAGGATCCATAGGGTTAGGGTCCATAGGGTTAGTGTTAGGATCCATAGGGTTAGGATCCACAGGGTTAGGACCCATAGGGTTAGGATCCATAGGGTTAGGGTCCATAGGGTTAGGGTTAGGATCCATAGGGTTAGGATCCATAGGGTTAGGATCCATAGGGTTGGGATCCATAGGGTTAGTGTTAGGGTCCATAGGGTTAGGATCCATAGGGTTAGGATCCATAGGGTTGGGATCCATAGGGTTAGTGTTAGGGTCCATAGGGTTAGGATCCATAGGGTTAGTGTTAGGGTCCATAGGGTTAGGATCCATAGGGTTAGGACCCATAGGGTTAGGGTTAGGATCCATAGGGTTAGGATCCATAGGGTTAGGATTCATAGGTTTGGACTCACAGGGTTAGGACCCATAGGGTTAGGATCCATAGGGTTAGGATCCATAGGGTTAGGATCCACAGGGTTAGGACCCATAGGGTTAGGGTTAGGATCCATAGGGTTAGGATCCATAGGGTTAGGACCCATAGGGTTAGGGTTAGGATCCATAGGGTTAGGATTCATAGGGTTAGGATTCACAGGGTTAGGACCCATAGGGTTAGGATCCATAGGGTTAGGATCCATAGGGTTAGGATCCACAGGGTTAGGACCCATAGGGTTAGGATCCATAGGGTTAGGATCCATAGGGTTAGGACCCATAGGGTTAGGATCCATAGGGTTAGGGTCCATAGGGTTAGGGTTAGGATCCATAGGGTTAGGGTCCATAGGGTTAGGGTTAGGATCCATAGGGTGAGGGTCCATAGGGTTAGGATCCATAGGGTTAGGATCCATAGGGTTGGGATCCATAGGGTTAGGATCCATAGGGTTAGGACCCATAGGGTTAGGATCCATAGGGTTAGGATCCATAGGGTTAGGATCCATAGGGTTGGGATCCATAGGGTTGGGACCCATAGGGTTAGGATCCATAGGGTTAGTGTTAGGGTCCATAGGGTTAGGATCCATAGGGTTAGGATCCATAGGGTTAGGATCCATAGGGTTAGTGTTAGGGTCCATAGGGTTAGGATCCATAGGGTTAGGATCCATAGGGTTAGTGTTAGGGTCCATAGGGTTAGGATCCATAGGGTTAGGATCCATAGGGTTAGTGTTAGGATCCATAGGGTTAGGATCCATAGGGTTAGGATCCATAGGGTTAGGATCCATAGGGTTAGGATCCATAGGGTTAGGGTTAGGATCCACAGGGTTGGGACCCATAGGGTGAGGACCCATAGGGTTAGGATCCATAGGGTGAGGATCCATAGGTTTAGGATCCATAGGGTTAGGATCCATAGGGTTAGGATCCATAGGGTTAGGATCCATAGGGTTAGGATCCACAGGGTTGGGACCCATAGGGTGAGGATCCACAGGGTTAGGACCCATAGGGTGAGTACCCATAGGGTTAGGATCAATAGGGTTAGTGTTAGGATCCATAGGGTTAGGATCCTTAGGTTTAGGATCCACATTGTTAGGACCCATAGGGTTAGGATCCATAGGGTTAGGATCCATAGGGTTAGGATCCATAGGGTTAGGATCCACAGGGTTAGGACCCATGGGATTAGGATCCATAGGGTTAGGGTCCAAAGGGTTAGGGTTAGGATCCATAGGGTTAGGATCCACAGGGTTAGGACCCATAGGGTTAGGATCCATAGGGTTAGGGTCCATAGGGTTAGGGTTAGGATCCATAGTGTTAGGATCCATAGGGTTAGGATCCATAGGGTTGGGATTCATGGGGTTAGTGTTAGGGTCCATAGGGTTAGGATCCATAGGGTTAGGATCCATAGGGTTGGGATCCATAGGGTTAGTGTTAGGGTCCATTGTGTTAGGATCCATAGGGTTAGTGTTAGGGTCCATAGGGTTAGGATCCATAGGGTTAGGATCCATAGGGTTAGGACCCATAGGGTTAGGATCCATAGGGTTAGGATCCATAGGGTTAGTGTTAGGGTCCATAGGGTTAGGATCCATAGGGTTAGGATCCATAGGGTTAGGATCCATTGGTTTAGGACCCATAGGGTTAGGATCCATAGGGTTAGGATCCATAGGGTTAGGACCCATAGGGTTAGGATCCATAGGGTTAGGATCCATAGTGTTAGGATCCATTGGGTTAGGACCCATAGGGTTAGGACCCATAGGGTTAGGAACCATAGGGTTAGGATCCATAGTGTTAGGATCCATAGTGTTAGGATCCATAGTGGTTAGGATCCATAGGGTTAGGATCCATTGGGTTAGGACCCATAGGGTTAGGATCCATAGGGTTAGGATCCATAGGGTTAGGACCCATAGGGTTAGGATCCATAGGGTTAGGATCCATAGGGTTAGGATCCATAGGGTTAGGGTTAGGATCCATAGGGTTAGGATCCATAGGGTTAGGACCCATAGGGTTAGGATCCATAGGTGTTAGGATCCATAGGGTTAGGATCCATAGGGTTAGGATCCATAGGGTTAGGGTTAGGACCCATAGGGTTAGGATCCATAGGGTTAGGACCCATAGGGTTAGGGATCCATAGGGTTAGGATCCATAGGGTTAGGATCCATAGGGTTAGGATCCATAGGGTTAGGGTTAGGATCCATAGGGTTAGGATCCACAGGGTTGGGACCCATAGGGTGAGGATCCACAGGGTTAGGACCCATAGGGTGAGGACCCATAGGGTTAGGATCCATAGGGTTAGGATCCATAGGGTTAGGATCCATAGGGTTAGGATCCATAGGGTTAGGATCCATAGGGTTAGGATCCATAGGGTTAGGATCCATAGGGTTAGGATCCATAGGGTTAGGATCCATAGGGTTAGGACCCATAGGGTTAGGATCCATAGGGTTAGGGTCCATAGGGTTAGGGTTAGGATCCATAGTGTTAGGATCCATAGGGTTAGGATCCATAGGGTTGGGATCCATGGGGTTAGTGTTAGGGTCCATAGGGTTAGGATCCATAGGGTTAGGATCCATAGGGTTGGGATCCATAGGGTTAGTGTTAGGGTCCATAGGGTTAGGATTCATAGGGTTAGTGTTAGGGTCCATAGGGTTAGGATCCATAGGGTTGGGATCCATAGGGTTAGTGTTAGGGTCCATAGGGTTAGGATCCATAGGGTTAGTGTTAGGGTCCATAGGGTTAGGATCCATAGGGTTAGGATCCATAGGGTTAGGACCCATAGGGTTAGGATCCATAGGGTTAGGATCCATAGGGTTAGTGTTAGGGTCCATAGGGTTAGGATCCATAGGGTTAGGATCCATAGGGTTAGGATCCATTGGTTTAGGACCCATAGGGTTAGGATCCATAGGGTTAGGATCCATAGGGTTAGGACCCATAGGGTTAGGATCCATAGGGTTAGGATCCATAGTGTTAGGATCCATTGGGTTAGGACCCATAGGGTTAGGACCCATAGGGTTAGGACCCATAGGGTTAGGATCCATAGGGTTAGGATCCATAGTGTTAGGATCCATAGGGTTAGGATCCATAGGGTTAGGATCCATTGGGTTAGGACCCATAGGGTTAGGATCCATAGGGTTAGGATCCATAGGGTTAGGACCCATAGGGTTAGGATCCATAGGGTTAGGATCCATAGGGTTAGGATCCATAGGGTTAGGGTTAGGATCCATAGGGTTAGGATCCATTGTGTTAGGGCCCATAGGGTTGGGATCCATAGTGTTAGGGTCCATAGGGTTAGGATCCATAGGGTTAGGATCCATAGGGTTAGGGTTAGGACCCATAGGGTTAGGATCCATAGGGTTAGGGCCCATAGGGTTAGTGTTAGGATCCATAGGGTTAGGATCCATAGGGTTAGGATCCATAGGGTTAGGATCCATAGGGTTAGGATCCATAGGGTTAGGGTTAGGATCCATAGGGTTAGGATCCACAGGGTTGGGACCCATAGGGTGAGGATCCACAGGGTTAGGACCCATAGGGTGAGGACCCATAGGGTTAGGATCCATAGGGTTAGTGTTAGGATCCATAGGGTTAGGATCCATAGGGTTAGGGTCAGGATCCACAGGGTTAGGACCCTTAGGGTGAGGACCCATAGGGTTAGGATCCATAGGGTTAGTGTTAGGATCCATAGGGTTAGGATCCATAGGGTTAGGATCCATAGGGTTAGGATCCATTGGGTTAGGATCCTCAGGGTTAGGACCCATAGGGTTAGGACCCATAGGGTTAGGATCCATAGGGTTAGGATCCATAGGGTTAGGATCCATAGGGTTAGGATCCATAGGGTTAGGGTTAGGATCCATAGGGTTAGGATCCATAGGGTTGGGACCCATAGGGTTAGGATCCACAGGGTTAGGATCCATAGGGTTAGGGTCCATAGGGTTAGGGTCCATGGGGTTAGGATCCATAGGGTTAGGATCCATAGGGTTAGGATCCATAGGGTTAGGATCCTCAGGGTTAGGACCCATAGGGTTAGGATCCATAGGGTTAGGATCCACAGGGTTAGGACCCATAGGGTTAGGACCCATAGGGTTAGGATCCATAGGGTTAGGGTTAGGATCCATAGGGTTAGGATCCATAGGGTTAGGATCCATAGGGTTAGGATCCACAGGGTTAGGACCCATAGGGTTAGGGTCCATAGGGTTAGGATCCATAGGGTTAGGATCCATAGGGTTAGGACCCATAGGGTTGGGGTTAGGATCCATAGGGTTAGGATCCATAGGGTTAGGATCCATACGGTTAGGATCCATAGGGTTAGGACCCATAGGGTTAGGGTCCATAGGGTTAGGATCCATAGCGTTAGGATCCATGTTAGGATCCACAGGGTTAGTGTTAGGATCCATAGGGTGAGGACCCATAGGGTTAGGATCCATAGGGTTAGGATCCACAGGGTTAGGACCCATAGGGTTAGGATCCATAGGGTTAGGATCCATAGGGTTGAGGACCCATAGGGTTAGGATCCATAGGGTTAGGATCCTATAGGGGTTAGAGACCCATAGGGTTAGGATCCATAGGGTTAGGATCCATAGGGTTAGGATCCATAGGGTTAGGATCCATAGGGTTAGGATCCATAGGGTTAGGGTTAGGATCCATAGGGTTAG
>NW_027002071.1:0-6757 GCF_036934945.1 Oncorhynchus masou masou
GTTGTGAAAGGTACAGGATGTTGTGAAAGGTACAGGGTGTTGTGAAAGGTACATGGTGTTGTGAAAGGTACAAGGTGTTGTAAGGGTGTTGTGAAAGGTACATGGTGTTGTGAAAGGTACATGGTGTTGTGAAAGGTACAGGATGTTGTGAAAGGTACATGGTGTTGTGAAAGGTACAGGGTGTTGTGAAAGGTGCCAGGTGTTGTGAAAGGTACAGGGTGTTGTGAAAGGTACATGGTGTTGTGAAAGGTACATGGTGTTGTGAAGGCAGGATGGTGTTGTGAAAGGTACATGGTGTTGTGAAAGGTACACGGTGTTGTAAGTGGTACATGTGAAAGGTACATGGTGTTGTGAAAGGCACACTGGTGTTGTAAGGGTGTTGTGAAAGGTACACGGTGTTGTATGGGTATAGAAAGGTACAGGTGTTGTGAAAGGTACACGGTGTTGTATGGTAAGTTGTGAAAGGTACACGGTGTTGGTGGAAGGTACATGGTGTTGTGGAAAGGTACATGGTGTTGTGAAAGGTACATGGTGTTGTGAAAGGTACATGGTGTTGTGGGGCGGGTGTTGTGAAAGGTACATGGTGTTGTGAAAGGTACAGGGTGTTGTGAAAGGTGCACTGGTGTTGTGAAAGGTACAGGATAAAGGTAGCACAGGGTGTTGTGAAAGGTACATGGTGTTGTGAAAGGTACAAGGTGTTGTAAGGGAAGCTGTGAAAGGTACATGGTGTTGTGAAAGGTACAGGGTGTTGTGAAAGGTACAGGGTGTTGTGAAAGGTACATGGAAATGTTGTGAAAGGTACAGGGTGTTGTGAAAGGTACATGGTGTTGTGAAAGGTACATGGTGTTGTGAAAGGTACATGGTGTTGTGAAAGGTACATGGTGTTGTGAAAGGTACATGGTGTTGTGAAAGGTACACAGTGTTGTAAGGGTGTTGTAAAGGACATGGTAAATGTAAATGTACATGTGTTGTAAGGGTGTTGTGAAAGGTACAGGGTGTTGTAAGGGTGTTGTGAAAGGTACAGGGTGTTGTAAGGGTGTTGTGAAATGTACACAGTGTTGTAAGGGTGTTGTGAAAGGTACAGGGGAGTACTTCAGTACTTCAATGGCCTCACAATCTCTTAATTAATACTTTCATACAACACAGAGAACCTTGGTTTGTCTGTTAGATACACTTTCCCAATGCTCTGGGGATGAAGTGGGAAGGAACCAAACATCATAAGTCGTACTGTATCCGATCTACAGAATCTTCTCGTCATTAGTGTGTCTCTGACAGCATCCTTGTCCTGGTCAGGGACACATGAGTGATAGCTCTAAATCTTTTCACCACGAGCCAGAAAGGGAAAAGCACTTTGAAAGAGGAACTTAAAAATGCTATTCTGCCTGCCAATGTTTTGACTTATTAAACAAAACCTCCAGGCAACCAGGATCTGTGTCAATGAGAGAGAGCAGGAGAGAGAGCTAGAGTGAAAGCAAGAGAAATAGAGGAGAGAGAAATAGAGGAGAGAGAAATAGAGGGAGAGAGAAATAGAGGGAGAGAGAAAGAAAGAGAAAGAAATAAAGAAAGAAAGAGCAGGAGAGAGAGGGAGAGAGACAGGGAGATATATAGAATGTCAAATAGCAGACAGATTAGTAATGTCTTGTTTATACCAGTCCTCAGCGACTGTTAGGCATCTTGAAATTATTATCATGATCTTTCAACTGTAGTTTTTTCTTTTCAGACCTTTATTATTCTGTGAAGTCGGGAATAATAGTGAAACATTATATGTTAATACAATAATATTTTTATTTTTGAATACCCCTTTTCCTCCGAAACACAACCCAACCAAGCCGCACTGCTTCATAACACAGCGCGCATCCAACCTGAAGCCAGCCGCACCAATGTGTCGGAGGAAACACTGTGCACCTGGCGACCTTGGTTGGCACGCACTGCGCCCGCCCGCCACAGGAGTCGCTGGTGCACAATGAGACAAGGATATCCCTACCGGCCAAGCCCTCCCTAACGATGCTCGGCCAATTTGCGTCGCCCACGGACCTCCCAGTCACAGCCGGCTGCTGCAGAGCCTGGGCGCGAACCCAGGGTCTCTGGTGGCACAGCTAGCGCTGCATGCAGTACCCTAAACCACTGCCCCACCTGGGAGGCCCCATTACAATAATTATTTGTCTCTACCCCTCTCACTCTCTCCCTCTCCCCCTTTCTTTTTTCTCTACCCCTCTCCCACTCTCCCCTCTCTCCCTGACAGTTGGAGACGTGTGACAGGGCCACCGAACCATTTATGCCTGATTTATGCATGTGATTGTTGAGGAGGCTATGAAGCTTCTGTCTGTTGTTAAACACAGAGATTGATGTGTGTGTGTGTGTGCGTGTGTATGTGTTGACATTTGTGACAAACTTTTGCTTCGCTCTGAGAAACGCTTGCTAATTTACTACACAGCACATCTGTCCCACTTGTGTGATCTCATGCAGAGCGGAGGTGTCAGTAAATCCATGACAAAGTCACACTCCACACTGGCTCCTCTGAACACACAGACAGACACTGTTTCAATGATGTGTGTGTGTGTGTGTGTGTGTGTGTGTGTGTGTGTGTGTGTGTGTGTGTGTGTGTGTGTGTGTGTGTGTGTGTGTGTGTGTGTGTGTGTGTGCGTGCGTGCGTGTGCGTGTGTGTACGTGCGTGTGTGTATGTGTATGTGTGTGTGTGTATGTGTGTGTGTGACCCAGATTCCAATGGTCTATAGAGGCCTTTCCATCTTTTCACTTTTCATCATTCCCCTCCTATCTTTCACCCCTCCACCATCTCCTCAAATGTATCTATCTCTTCTTATCTAATGTATCTATCTCTTCCTTTCTTCCAATCATCTCCTTTCCTCTTCTTCCTCTCTCTTCCTCCTCCTATTATTTCCATTTCTCTTCCTCTCCTCTAAAAAGTGTATATACCTCTTAGCCCTCTGGATGTCCTGTTGTCTCCTCTCTCTGTCTCTCTCTCTCTCTCTCTCTCATATTCATTCATCTTATTTCAGTCTTATTTCAGTCTCGCTGTTGGATCTTTATTTCAGACTAGTCTCTAGTCTGATATTGTCTCTAGTAGCAGCCTATTCTCTAGTCTAGTGTTGTCTCTAGTAGCAGTTTTGTCTCTAGTAACAACCTAGAGTCATGACGTTGGCCTGATGAGGGAGGTTTATGACCCCCATAAATAACCCCCCCCCCCCCCCCAAGAGTTGACTCTTGAAAAGCCCTTTGTCAGCATAGAGATTCTGGGGACATCAAAACGTGGGAAACGGAACCATATTTCAGTAATCCAACCAGTTGAAAATATGCATTGGTACTTAGAGCTAGCTACATAGCCGTCTTTGTATCTAAGACAATTGTGTAGCCTAGAGCGATTTTCTAGGTTAGCTAGCCAGCTATTGTCGTTCTTTTAAGGTAACGTAACGCAATCAACCTGCTAGCTAGCCAGCTAGCCCCCGAATAGCAGCACTGTAGAAACTATTACACTCGACGGAACGACTTGATTAGTGTAGTGTCAACATCGCAGCCACTACCAGCTAGCCTACTCCAGCAGTACTGTATCATTTCAATCATTTTAGTCAATAAGATTCTTGCTACGTAAGCTTAACTTTCTGAACATTTGAGACGTGTAGTCCACTTGTCATTCCAATCTCCTTTGCATAGCGTAGCTCTTCTGTACCCTGTCAACTATGTGTCTATCTATCCCTGTTCTCTCCTCTCTGCACAGACCATACAAACGCTCCACACCGCGTGGCCGGCGTCCACCTAATCTGGTGGTCCCAGCGCACGACCCACGTGGAGTTCCTGGTCTCCGGTAGCCTCTGGAACTGCCGATCTGCGGCCAACAAGGCAGAGTTCATCTCAGCCTATGCCTCCCTCCAGTCCTCGACTTCCTGGCACTGACGGAAACATGGATCACCACAGATAACACTGCTTACTCCTACTGCTCTCTCTTCGTCCGCCCCACGTGTTCCTCGCACACCCCGAGAGCTTCTGGTCAGCGGGGTGGTGGCACGGGATCCTCATCTCCCAAGTGGTCATTCTCTCTCTCTCCCCTTACCCATCTATCTATCGCCTCCTTTGAATTCCATGCTGTCACAGTTACCAGCCCTTTCAAGCTTAACATCCTTATCATTTATCGCCCTCCAGGTTCCCTCGGAGAGTTCATCAATGAGCTTGATGCCTTGATAAGCTCCTTTCCTGAGGACGGCTCACCTCTCACAGTCCTGGGCGACTTTAACCTCCCCACGTCTACCTTTGACTCATTCCTCTCTGCCTCCTTCTTTCCACTCCTCTCCTCTTTGACCTCACCCTCTCACCTTCCCCTACTCACAAGGCAGGCAATACGCTCGACCATCTTTTTACTAGATGCTGTTCTTCCACTAACCTCATTGCAACTCCCTCCAAGTCTCCGACCACTACCTCGTATCCTTTTCCTCTCGCTCTCATCCAACACTTCCCCACTGCCCCTACTCGGATGGTATCGCGCCGTCCCAACCTTCGCTCTCTCTCCCCCGCTACTCTCTCCTCTTCCATCTATCATCTCTTCCTCTGCTCATACCTTCTCCAACCTTTCTCCTGATTCTGCCTCCTCAAACCCCTCCTTCTTTCCTTCGCATCCTTTGGACTCTCTATGTCCCTATCCTCCAGGCCGGCTCGGTCCTCCTCCGCTCCCCGTGGCTCGATGACTCATTGCGAGCTCACAGAACAGAGCTCCGGGCAGAGTGGAAATGGAGGAAAACTCGCCTCTGCGGACCTGGCATCCTTTCACTCCCTCATCTCTACATTTTCCTCCTCTGTCTCTGCTGCTAAAGCCACTTTCTACCACTCTAAATTCCAAGCATCTGCCTCTAACCCTAGGAAGCTCTTTGCCACCTTCTCCTCCCTCCTGAATCCTCCTCCCCCTCCCCCCTCCTCCCTCTCTGCAGATGACTTCGTCAACCATTTTGAAAAGAAGGTCGACGACATCCGATCCTCGTTTGCTAAGTCAAACGACACCGCTGGTTCTGCTCACACTGCCCTACCCTGTGCTCTGACCTCTTTCTCCCCTCTCTCTCCAGATGAAATCTCCCTTCTTGTGACGGCCGGCCGCCCAACAACCTGCCCGCTTGACCCTATCCCTCCTCTCTTCTCCAGACCATTTCCGGAGACCTTCTCCCTTACCTCACCTCGCTCATCAACTCATCCCTGACCGCTGGCTACGTCCCTTCCGTCTTCAAGAGAGCGAGAGTTGCACCCCTTCTGAAAAAACCTACACTCGATCCCTCCAATGTCAACAACTACAGACCAGTATCCCTTCTTTCTTTTCTCTCCAAAACTCTTGAACGTGCCGTCCTTGGCCAGCTCTCCCGCTATCTCTCTCAGAATGACCTTCTTGATCCAAATCAGTCAGGTTTCAAGACTAGTCATTCAACTGAGACTGCTCTTCTCTGTATCACGGAGGCGCTCCGCACTGCTAAAGCTAACTCTCTCTCCTCTGCTCTCATCCTTCTAGACCTATCGGCTGCCTTCGATACTGTGAACCATCAGATCCTCCTCTCCACCCTCTCCGAGTTGGGCATCTCCGGCGCGGCCCACGCTTGGATTGCATCCTATCTGACAGGTCGCTCCTACCAGGTGGCGTGGCGAGAATCTGTCTCCTCGCCACGCGCTCTCACCACTGGTGTCCCCCAGGGCTCTGTTCTAGGCCCTCTCCTATTCTCGCTATACACCAAGTCACTTGGCTCTGTCATAACCTCACATGGTCTCTCCTATCATTGCTATGCAGACGACACACAATTAATCTTCTCCTTTCCCCTTCTGATGACCAGGTGGCGAATCGCATCTCTGCATGTCTGGCAGACATATCAGTGTGGATGACGGATCACCACCTCAAGCTGAACCTCGGCAAGACGGAGCTGCTCTTTCTCCCGGGGAAGGACTGCCCGTTCCATGATCTCGCCATCACGGTTGACAACTCCATTGTGTCCTCCTCCCAGAGCGCTAAGAACCTTGGCGTGATCCTGGACAACACCCTGTCGTTCTCAACCAACATCATGGCGGTGGCCCGTTCCTGTAGGTTCATGCTCTACAACATCCGCAGAGTACGACCCTGCCTCACACAGGAAGCGGCGCAGGTCCTAATCCAGGCACTTGTCATCTCCCGTCTGGATTACTGCAACTCGCTGTTGGCTGGGCTCCCTGCCTGTGCCATTAAACCCCTACAACTCATCCAGAACGCCGCAGCCCGTCTGGTGTTCAACCTTCCCAAGTTCTCTCACGTCACCCCGCTCCTCCGCTCTCTCCACTGGCTTCCAGTTGAAGCTCGCATCCGCTACAAGACCATGGTGCTTGCCTACGGAGCTGTGAGGGGAACGGCACCGCAGTACCTCCAGGCTCTGATCAGGCCCTACACCCAAGCAAGGGCACTGCGTTTATCCACCTCTGGCCTGCTCGCCTCCCTACCATTGAGGAAGTACAGTTCCCGCTCAGCCCAGTCAAAACTGTTCGCTGCTCTGGCCCCCCAATGGTGGAACAAACTCCCTCACGACGCCAGGACAGCGGAGTCAATCACCACCTTCCGGAGACACCTGAAACCCCACCTCTTCAAGGAATTCCTAGGATAGGATAAGTAATCCTTCTCACCCCCCCTTAATGATTTAGATGCACTATTGTAAAGTGGCTGTTCCACTGGATGTCAGAAGGTGAATTCACCAATTTGTAAGTCGCTCTGGATAAGAGCGTCTGCTAAATGACTTAAATGTAAATGTAA
>NW_027002072.1:0-6756 GCF_036934945.1 Oncorhynchus masou masou
GACAGCTGGTGTATCTAACCTGACTGCAGCTGTCAGGGTAACAGTTGGTGTATCTAACCTGACTACAGGGTAACAGCTGGTGTATCTAACCTAGACTACAGGGTAACAGTTGGTGTATCTAACCTGACTACAGCTACAGGGTGACAGTTGGTGTATCTAACCTGACTACAGCTACAGGGTAACAGTTGGTGTATCTAACCTGACTACAGCTACAGGGTAACAGTTGGTGTATCTAACCTGACTACAGCTACAGGGGTAACAGTTGGTGTATCTAACCTGACTACAGCTACAGGGTAACAGTTGGTGTATCTAACCTGACTACAGCTACAGGGTAACAGTTGGTGTATCTAACCTGACTACAGGGTAACAGTTGGTGTATCTAACCTGACTACAGGGTAACAGTTGGTGTATCTAACCTGACTACAGGGTAACAGTTGGTGTATCTAACCTGACTACAGCTACAGGGTGACAGCTGGTGTATCTAACCTGACTACAGCTACAGGGTAACAGTTGGTGTATCTAACCTGACTACAGCTACAGGGTAACAGTTGGTGTATCTAACCTGACTACAGGGTAACAGTTGGTGTATCTAAGACTACAGGGTAACAGTTGGTATCTAACCTGACTACACAGGGTAACAGTTGGTGTATCTAACCTGACTACAGCTACAGGGTAACAGTTGGTGTATCTAACCTGACTACAGGGTAACAGTTGGTGTATCTAACCTGACTACAGCTACAGGGTAACAGTTGGTGTATCTAACCTGACTACAGCTACAGCTGGGTACTACAGTTGGTGTATCTAACCTGACTACAGCTACAGGGTAACAGTTGGTGTATCTAACCTGGACTACTAACAGTTACAGGGTAACAGTTGGTGAATCTAACCTGACTACAGCTACAGGGTAACAGTTGGTGTATCTAACCTGACTACAGCTACAGGGTAACAGTTGGTGTATCTAACCTGACTACAGGGTAACAGTTGGTGTATCTAACCTGACTACAGCTACAGGGTATCTAACCTAACAGTTGGTGTATCTAACCTGACTACAGGGTAACAGTTGGTGTATCTAACCTGACTACAGCTACAGTGTAACAGTTGGTGTATCTAACCTGACTACAGGGTAACAGTTGGTGAATCTAACCTGACTACAGGGTAACAGTTGGTGTATCTAACCTGACTACAGCTACAGGGTAACAGCTGGTGTATCTAACCTGACTACAGCTACAGGGTAACAGTTGGTGTATCTAACCTGACTACAGGGTAACAGTTGGTGTATCTAACCTGACTACAGGGTAACAGTTGGTGTATCTAACCTGACTACAGGGTAACAGTTGGTGTATCTAACCTGACTACAGGGTAACAGTTGGTGTATCTAACCTGACTACAGCTACAGGGTAACAGTTGGTGTATCTAACCTGACTACAGGGTAACAGTTGGTGTATCTAACCTGACTACAGGGTAACAGTTGGTGTATCTAACCTGACTACAGCTACAGGGTAACAGTTGGTGTATCTAACCTGACTACAGGGTAACAGTTGGTGTATCTAACCTGACTACAGGGTAACAGTTGGTGTATCTAACCTGACTACAGGGTAACAGTTGGTGTATCTAACCTGACTACAGCTACAGGGTAACAGTTGGTGTATCTAACCTGACTACAGGGTAACAGTTGGTGAATCTAACCTGACTACAGCTACAGGGTAACAGTTGGTGTATCTAACCTGACTACAGCTACAGGGTAACAGTTGGTGTATCTAACCTGGACTACAGGGTAACAGTTGGTGTATCTAACCTGACTACAGCTACAGGGTAACAGTTGGTGTATCTAACCTGACTACAGGGTAACAGTTGGTGTATCTAACCTGACTACAGGGTAACAGTTGGTGTATCTAACCTGACTACAGCTACAGGGTAACAGTTGGTGTATCTAACCTGTAACTACAGCTACAGGGTAACAGTTGGTGTATCTAACCTGACTACAGGGTAACAGTTGGTGTATCTAACCTGACTACAGGGTAACAGTTGGTGTATCTAACCTGACTACAGCTACAGGGTAACAGTTGGTGTGACTATAGGGTAACAGTTGGTGTATCTAACCTGACTACAGGGTAACAGTTGGTGTATCTAACCTGACTACAGGGTAACAGTTGGTGTATCTAACCTGACTACAGGGTAACAGTTGGTGTATCTAACCTGACTACAGGGACTGGTGTATCTAACCTGACTACAGCTACAGGGTAACAGTTGGTGTATCTAACCTGACTACAGCTACAGGGTAACAGTTGGTGTATCTAACCTGACTAGCTACAGGGTAACAGTTGGTGTATCTAACCTGACTACAGGGTAACAGTTGGTGTATCTAACCTGACTACAGGGTAACAGTTGGTGTATCTAACCTGACTACAGGGTAACAGTTGGTGTATCTAACCTGACTACAGCTACAGGGTAACAGTTGGTGTATCTAACCTGACTACAGGGTAACAGTTGGTGTATCTAACCTGACTACAGCTACAGGGTAACAGTTGGTGTATCTAACCTGACTACAGGGTAACAGCTGGTGTATCTAACCTGACTACAGGGTAACAGTTGGTGTATCTAACCTGACTACAGCTACAGGGTAACAGTTGGTGTATCTAACCTGACTACAGGGTAACAGTTGGTGTATCTAACCTGACTACAGGGTAACAGTTGGTGTATCTAACCTGACTACATGGTAACAGTTGGTGTATCTAACCTGACTACAGCTACAGGGTAACAGTTGGTGTATCTAACCAGACTACAGGGTAACAGTTGGTGTATCTAACCTGACTACAGCTACAGGGTAACAGTTGGTGTATCTAACCTGACTACAGGGTAACAGCTGGTGTATCTAACCTGACTACAGGGTAACAGTTGGTGTATCTAACCTGACTACAGGGTAACAGTTGGTGTATCTAACCAGACTACAGGGTAACAGCTGGTGTATCTAACCTGACCACAGGGTAACAGTTGGTGTATCTAACCTGACTACAGCTACAGGGTAACAGTTGGTGTATCTAACCTGACTACAGCTACAGGTAACAGTTGGTGTATCTAACCAGTTGGGTGTATCTAACTCTGACTACAGGGTAACAGTTGGTGTATCTAACCTGACTACAGGGTAACAGTTGGTGTATCTAACCTGACTACAGGGTAACAGTTGGTGTATCTAACCTGACTACAGCTACAGGGTAACAGTTGGTGTATCTAACCTGAGCTACAGGGTAACAGTTGGTGTATCTAACCTGACTACAGGGTAACAGTTGGTGTATCTAACCTGACTACAGGGTAACAGTTGGTGTATCTAACCTGACTACAGCTACAGGGTAACAGTTGGTGTATCTAACCTGACTACAGCTACAGGGTAACAGTTGGTGTATCTAACCTGACTACAGGGTAACAGTTGGTGTATCTAAGACTACAGGGTAACAGTTGGTGTATCTAACCTGACTACAGCTACAGGGTAACAGTTGGTGTATCTAACCTGACTACAGGGTAACAGTTGGTGTATCTAACCTGACTACAGCTACAGGGTAACAGCTGGTGTATCTAACCTGACTACAGCTACAGGGTAACAGTTGGTGTATCTAACCTGACTACAGGGTAACAGTTGGTGTATCTAACCTGACTACAGCTACAGGGTAACAGTTGGTGTATCTAACCTGACTACAGCTACAGGGTAACAGTTGGTGTATCTAACCTGACTACAGGGTAACAGCTGGTGTATCTAACCTTGACTACAGGGTAACAGTTGGTGTATCTAACCTGACTACAGGGTAACAGTTGGTGTATCTAACCTGACCACAGGGTAACAGTTGCTGTATCTAACCTGACTACAGCTACAGGGTAACAGCTGGTGTATCTAACCTGACTACAGGGTAACAGCTGGTGTATCTAACCTGACTACAGCTACAGGGTAACAGTTGGTGTTTCTAACCTGACTACAGGGTAACAGTTGGTGTATCTAACCTGACTACAGGGTAACAGTTGGTGTATCTAACCTGACTACAGCTACAGGGTAACAGCTGGTGTATCTAACCTGACTACAGGGGTAACAGCTGGTGTATCTAACCTGACTACAGGGTAACAGCTGGTGTATCTAACCTGACTACAGGGTAACAGTTGGTGTATCTAACCTGACTACAGCTACAGGGTGACAGCTGGTGAATCTAACCTGACTACAGGGTAACAGTTGGTGTATCTAACCTGACTACAGGGTAACAGTTGGTGTATCTAACCTGACTACAGGGTAACAGTTGGTGTATCTAACCTGACTACAGGGTAACAGTTGGTGTATCTAACCTGACTACAGGGTAACAGCTGGTGTATCTAACCTGACTACAGCTACAGGGTAACAGTTGGTGTATCTAACCTGACTACAGGATAACAGTTGGTGTATCTAACCTGACTACAGCTACAGGGTAACAGTTGGTGTATCTAACCGACTACAGCTACAGGGTAACAGTTGGTGAATCTAACCTGACTACAGCTGGTAACAGTTGGTGTATCTAACCTGACTACAGGTAACAGTTGGTGTATCTAACCTGACTACAGGGTAACAGTTGGTGTATCTAACCTGACTACAGGGTAACAGCTGGTGTATCTAACCTGACTACAGCTACAGGGTAACAGTTGGTGTATCTAACCCGACTACAGCTACAGGGTAACAGTTGGTGTATCTAACCTGACTACAGGGTAACAGTTGGTGCTGACCACAGGGTAACAGTTGGTGTATCTAACCTGACTACAGGGTAACAGTTGGTGTATCTAAAATGACTACAGCTACAGGGTAACAGTTGGTGTAGCTAACCTGACTACAGGGTAACAGTTGGTGTATCTAACCTGACTACAGGGTAACAGTTGGTGTATCTAACCTGACTACAGCTAGGGTAGAGTTGGTGTATCTAACCTGACTACAGGGTAACAGTTGGTGTATCTAACCTGACTACAGGGTAACAGTTGGTGTATCTAACCTGACTAACAGGTGTAAATGTTGGTGTATCTAACCTGACTACAGCTACAGGGTAACAGCTGGTGAATCTAACCTGACTACAGCTACAGGGTAACAGTTGGTGTATCTTAACCTGACTACAGCTACAGGGTAACAGTTGGTGTATCTAACCTGACTACAGGGTAACAGTTGGTTTCTAACCTGACTACAGCTACAGGGTAACAGTTGGTGAATCTAACCTGACTACAGGGTAACAGTTGGTGTATCTAACCTGACTACAGGGTAACAGTTGGTGTATCTAACCTGACTACAGGGTAACAGTTGGTGTATCTAACCTGACTACAGCTACAGGGTAACAGTTGATGTATCTAACCTGACTACAGCTACAGGGTAACAGTTGGTGTATCTAACCTGACTACAGGTAACAGTTGGTGTATCTAACCTGACTACAGCTACAGGGTAACAGTTGATGTATCTAACCTGACTACAGCTACAGGGTAACAGTTGGTGTATCTAACCTGACTACAGGGTAACAGTTGGTATAGCTAACCTGACTACAGCTACAGGGTAACAGTTGGTGTATCTAACCTGACTACAGGGTAACAGTTGGTGTATCTAACCTGACTACACTACAGTGGGGGTACAGCTGGTGTATCTAACCTGACTACAGGGTAACAGCTGGTGTATCTAACCTGACTACAGCTACAGGGTTGGTGTATCTAACCTGACTACAGGGTAACAGTTGGTGTATCTAACCTGACTACAGGGTAACAGTTGGTGTATCTAACCTGACTACAGCTACAGGGTAACAGCTGGTGGACTACAGGGTAACAGTTGGTGTATCTAACCTGACTACAGCAGGGTAACAGTTGGTGTATCTAACCTGACTACAGCTACAGGGTAACAGTTGGTGTATCTAACCTGACTACAGCTACAGGGTAACAGTTGGTGTATCTAACCTGACTACAGGGTAACAGTTGGTGTATCTAACCTGACTACAGTAACAGTTGGTGTATCTAACCTGACTACAGCTACAGTGTAACAGTTGGTGTATCTAACCTGACTACAGGGTAACAGTTGGTGAATCTAACCTGACTACAGGGTAACAACACCTGTACAGCTGTAACAGTTGGTGTATCTAACCTGACTACAGCTACAGGGTAACAGTTAGTGTATCTAACCTGACTACAGCTACAGGGTAACAGTTGGTGTATCTAACCTGACAGGGTAACAGGTAAGGGTAACAACAGTTGGTGTATCTAACCTGACTACAGCTACAGCTGATGGTGCTGGTGAATCTAACCTGACTACAGGGTAACAGTTGGTGTATCTAACCTGACTACAGGGTAACAGTTTGGTGTATCTAACCTGACTACAGGGTAACAGCCGGTGTATCTAACCCTGACTACAGCTACAGGGTAACAGTTTGTGTATCTAATCTGACTATGGGTACAGTTGGTATAGTCAACCTGACTACAGCTACAGGTAACAGTTGGTGTATCTAACCTGACTACAGGGTAACAGTTGGTGTATCTAACCTGACTACAGGGTAACAGTTGGTATAGCTAACTCACTACAGCTACAGGGTAACAGTTGGTGTATCTAACCTGACTACAGGGTAACAGTTGGTGTATCTAACCTGACTACGAGGGTAACAGTTGATGTATCTAACCTGACTACAGGGTAACAGTTGGTGTATCTAACCTGACTACAGGGTAACAGTTGGTGTATCTAACCTGACTACAGCTACAGGGTAACAGTTGGTGTATCTAACCTGACTACAG
>NW_027002073.1:0-50000 GCF_036934945.1 Oncorhynchus masou masou
CCTCTAACCCTAGGAAGCTCTTTGCCACCTTCTCCTCCCTCCTGAATCCTCCTCCCCCCCCCCCCTCCTCCCTCTCTGCAGATGACTTCGTCAACCATTTTGAAAAGAAGGTCGACGACATCCGATCCTCGTTTGCTAAGTCAAACGACACCGCTGGTTCTGCTCACACTGCCCTACCCTGTGCTCTGACCTCTTTCTCCCCTCTCTCTCCAGATGAAATCTCGCTTCTTGTGACGGCCGGCCGCCCAACAACCTGCCCGCTTGACCCTATCCCCTCCTCTCTTCTCCAGACCATTTCCGGAGACCGTCTCCCTTACCTCACCTCGCTCATCAACTCATCCCTGACCGCTGGCTACGTCCCTTCCGTCTTCAAGAGAGCGAGAGTTGCACCCCTTCTGAAAAAACCTACACTCGATCCCTCCGATGTCAACAACTACAGACCAGTATCCCTTCTTTCTTTTCTCTCCAAAACTCTTGAACGTGCCGTCCTTGGCCAGCTCTCCCGCTATCTCTCTCAGAATGACCTTCTTGATCCAAATCAGTCAGGTTTCAAGACTAGTCATTCAACTGAGACTGCTCTTCTCTGTATCACGGAGGCGCTCCGCACTGCTAAAGCTAACTCTCTCTCCTCTGCTCTCATCCTTCTAGACCTATCGGCTGCCTTCGATACTGTGAACCATCAGATCCTCCTCTCCACCCTCTCCGAGTTGGGCATCTCCGGCGCGGCCCACGCTTGGATTGCGTCCTACCTGACAGGTCGCTCCTACCAGGTGGCGTGGCGAGAATCTGTCTCCTCGCCACGCGCTCTCACCACTGGTGTCCCCCAGGGCTCTGTTCTAGGCCCTCTCCTATTCTCGCTATACACCAAGTCACTTGGCTCTGTCATAACCTCACATGGTCTCTCCTATCATTGCTATGCAGACGACACACAATTAATCTTCTCCTTTCCCCCTTCTGATGACCAGGTGGCGAATCGCATCTCTGCATGTCTGGCAGACATATCAGTGTGGATGACGGATCACCACCTCAAGCTGAACCTCGGCAAGACGGAGCTGCTCTTCCTCCCGGGGAAGGACTGCCCGTTTCATGATCTCGCCATCACGGTTGACAACTCCATTGTGTCCTCCTCCCAGAGCGCTAAGAACCTTGGCGTGATCCTGGACAACACCCTGTCGTTCTCAACTAACATCAAGGCGGTGGCCCGTTCCTGTAGGTTCATGCTCTACAACATCCGCAGAGTACGACCCTGCCTCACACAGGAAGCGGCGCAGGTCCTAATCCAGGCACTTGTCATCTCCCGTCTGGATTACTGCAACTCGCTGTTGGCTGGGCTCCCTGCCTGTGCCATTAAACCCCTACAACTCATCCAGAACGCCGCAGCCCGTCTGGTGTTCAACCTTCCCAAGTTCTCTCACGTCACCCCGCTCCTCCGCTCTCTCCACTGGCTTCCAGTTGAAGCTCGCATCCGCTACAAGACCATGGTGCTTGCCTACGGAGCTGTGAGGGGAACAGCACCGCAGTACCTCCAGGCTCTGATCAGGCCCTACACCCAAACAAGGGCACTGCGTTCATCCACCTCTGGCCTGCTCGCCTCCCTACCACTGAGGAAGTACAGTTCCCACTCAGCCCAGTCAAAACTGTTCGCTGCTCTGGCCCCCCAATGGTGGAACAAACTCCCTCACGACGCCAGGACAGCGGAGTCAATCACCACCTTCCGGAGACACCTGAAACCCCACCTCTTTAAGGAATACCTAGGATAGGACAAAGTAATCCTTCTCACCCCCCTTAAATGATTTAGATGCACTATTGTAAAGTGGCTGTTCCACTGGATGTCATAAGGTGAATTCACCAATTTGTAAGTCGCTCTGGATAAGAGCGTCTGCCAAATGACGTAAATGTAATGTAAATGGTTGCAAGTTCATATCCCTGAGCTGACATGGTACACATCTGTCAATTAACCCACTGTTCCTAGTCCGTTATTGAAAATAAGAATTTGTTCTTAACTGCTATTCGGTGTTGATTAACATTGTTTCTAAACATTATAGTAAAAAAAGCTTATTTGGGGTTCTGATGGGTACAACAGTTGTACTAAGCTGATGAGGCATGTGTTATATTCTTCAAGAATCAATGGCTGTAAATAAATAATTTAAAAGTCACAATATGGATGTAGCAATTGCAGATTTCCGCCTTAACACCAAACATCAGTTCGAATGCAGAGTTTGTGCCTCTGTTGTTAAGACAGTACTTACTAGTGTTAATCAGGGCCCGTTCATCGTTAGGACCATTGGATGCCTTAAGATGCGTTTGGGAAACCGGGCCCAGATATCCAGGTTCCTCCTCCTTTTTCGATGTAACAGTCATCTCCTCCCCCTCCTCTTTCACGCCATAAACTGCATCTTCCTCTCCTTTTACTGTGACATCATCCTCGTCTTTCACTCTGAACGCGTCCTCCTCTTCTTTCACAGTAACGGCCCCACTCTCTACATCTTGTTTTACTGTGATATCCTTCTCTTCATTAGAAGGAGAGTTGCTTAGTGACCGCATGGTCGGGGATGTTAGCTAGGCTAATGCTAACTTAACCAGCCCGCTAGCTGAATAATAACAACACCGTAAATATGAAATTAAATCGGAGAACTAACTAGACGATAGAAGTGGGTTTAAACACAGTGGCTAATATACACTAAAGCGTCTAAAGTAATGTATTGTTTCGCCTATTTTGTCCTGCAAGCTACCGAGCTGTCTGACTAACTGTTGTTGCTGTTGAAAGAAACGTTCCGTCCACTAGATTATACGTCACACCAGCAGCATCGCCTTAAAGTCTCAGACCGCCATCTGCTGACTGGAGTGGGTAACGCAGTTGAGTAAAATGTATATTTTATCTTCAGACAACAAGTTAAAGTGTAGGAAGCATGAGTTTTTACTCACCAGTGTAACAACACAGTGTGGTTAAATACTTAGTAAGCTATTTGTAGTCACGATATGGTTACCTATAAGGACAAACAGTTATGTTTTTGCGTTATTACATATTTATTAACTTATTTTGTGAACTCTTCCAAACTACCCAAAATGCAGTATTTCTTAAATATATTTATCCTTTATTTAACTAGGCAAATCAGTTAAGAACAAATTCTTATTTACATTGACGGCCTGCCCCTGCCAAACCCTAACCCAGAGAGGATGCTGGGCCAATTGTGGGAAGAGTTACTCCCAGATTCCGTGTGGTTTTTGAGCTGTTAGTTGTGTGCTGCCCTAAGGGACTCCCAATCACGGCCTGTTATGATACAGCCTGGATTTGAACCAGGATCTGTAGTGACGCCTCCAGCGAGATGCAGTGCCTTAGACTGCTGCGCAGCTCGTGTGATAAAGGTGTGGGATTCTGGGTAATCCACAGCAGATTTATGGAGAACTTGAAAATTTAGTGGTCCTGAGATAGAAATGTATAAAATTGACATTACGTTTTAAATCATACATTAGCAATTTATGTTTTAGTAACTACTGTTGTTGGTTTGGCGTCAAGTCAGCCTCTCTTTATATGTTATTTGACAAATCTCAGTTTTCCATGTGGGTTTTATGCTAAAGTTCCCTCTTTCAAGTTGGTATCTAACTGGAAAATGCATCTTCTTTAGGTTTGCTATTTTTACCCTGTCGTCTACTGATCATTCATCCACACTGTGTGTCTCATCAATGCAGGTCATTTATGACAAATGTATAAAGTACACGTTTTATAAACTCATGAACACCAGCCAGTTTATCAGCCGGTTTTATTAGTTTAGGTGTATTATACTTCTTCGCCACCAGAGGGGGACCTTGAGTAATATTTCAGGTTAATTTGATAATTTTTTGATACTAAAATGGATGACAGTTTATTCTGATGTAGTGAATATGAGACACATGGAAATAATGTATTTATTTTTCTTATTGTATATTATGAATTAGTAGGAATTGTTAAATCCACCATACGATCACAATAACTTTGATAGACATTTCAACTGTTTTTTTGTTAGTATATTACAGGGCAGATTAATGTAGAATTGCTGTGGGAGTGCTATTTATATCCCGTCACTACTGATCATTCATCCATACTGTGTGTGTCCCATCATTACAGCTTTGGAAATAAATTAACTATCCATCCATTGCACCTTCCTGTGTTGACTCACTGACTTGAGAGACCAGGAAGGTCACACTCGCTCAATAGGTTGTTATCGAGCTCAAGCTTCACCTCATATGAACTGTGTGGTTGTGTTATCTACTGGGAACGCGTTCGCACGGTAGGCTCTGGGGCTTTCTTGCCGTGGGATCAAAACGACAGAGGAAATCAACCTGCTTGCTCCTTTTTGTTTTGTCAACTTTTCAATGGGGATGTTATGTTTGATACCGGAGGTACGAGGCACGCGTCCAAATCGCTCAGCAGTAAACTTCAAAGCAGTGTGCTGATGCCTGTATCACTTTATCAGCAGCATGTCATCAATGACGTCTGAGGCTTCGTTTCATCGATCAACCACCTGATTGGTTTGGTATTGGGCTTGTTTGACTCTGTAGGCGACTGCCAACTGACTGATCTTCAAATCACCTTACATCATAAATAACGACTCATTATTATTTAAGCAGTGTGTCCCTTTATCAGCATTGATCAATGACTTTTGAAGATGAATTTTCTCCCATCATTCTCTATGTCTCTGATCTTTTGAACTGCAAACACGTTTACGTTTTGTTAGTTTGGTTCAAAATGGTCTCGGTGCTGGTTGGTTTTTTGTTGTTGTTGATACAATTGTCTGGAAAGCTTTGTTTCAGGAAGCTTTGTTTCCCCATCACTACTTTTCAGCATGTTTTCTGTGAATTAGACTACGGGAGTTTTGTAAATTTTCCGGTAGTTGGTCTCTGCTGACCATAACCGCGCTGGTTGGTTATGCCGTTTAGGCTAATAGCTAGTTGGCTAAATAGCTGCATATAGCTAACGTTATCTGGCTGGCTAAGATAAGAGCATATAGCTAACATTCTTTGATATTTGGTTAGATGGTGTTATATTTTCCAAAACGTTGGTTTACTTTAAACACTCAAGTAATGAGTGCAAACGATTAGTTTAATTTAAAGTTCTACATTTTAAATGATTTCGGTTGTAGTTTACATCATAGGGACTAGGCTGGTCCTCCATATTACTTCACACCTGACTTTGGCATTCTCCTGAATTCTGATTGGTTTAATGTAATAACTCCAAATATACAACTGTGAGGTGTTACTTTGCAGTGGGAAAAATATTTTATTTATCTTTTTATAAACAATACAAAACATACAAAGGACAACATCATACAAACATGAAGTACATCACACCTGCCCAGACCCACTAGAACACACCTCCATCTCCATTAACTACATCACACCTGCCCAGACCCACTAGAACACACCTCCTTCTCCATTAACTACATCACACCTGTCCAGACCCACAAAAAACACACCTCCATCTCCCTTAACGACATCACACCTCCAACTGTCAGTTGGTTGCATGAATAACTATGATTACTAAATGTTACATAATTGTAAATATGAATTATCAAAACCAAATGTACACCGCTTTGTTAATATGTATTGGCAATACTTCACTTAATGGTGAGGCATGGAATAATAAAACATGTATATTTTGTCAGGCCTGATGTTTGAAATATGAGGTGATTTCAGTCATGCTTCTTCAGTAGTGGAATTAAGACAATTAGCACTTGAATGTTGTCAAGAAATACAGGAGTGATGTTAGATTGTTAATAACATTGATTATAGACTCAATTTATTATACTGCGTCCAGGCTGCAAGTACGTTGAAATTAAGTTGTTTTCAAGTCATTGAAAAAAAACGACCCAAAAAGACATCTTAACTTTCACTTTCAACCAAACATATTGGACTTCGGGCATCTTTTTAATGACATTTTGGGGTGTCCAAATCGATAACCAATACGCATTAACAGTTTGATAAATTGAAAATCATAAAATTTAAACAAACGTGCAACAATAATCATTTTACTTTTTAAAACAAGCTCCACAAGCACCAGAAACACTGTTATTTTGACAGTAGCAATAAATCACTGATATCGATTAGAAATCAGGTTGTACATGATGTTGGAACGAACACACACAAAAAAAACACCTGGAAATGGGAGATATCTTTTACCTCACTGGTTAGAGGACAACCTGCAGAAGACAGTCAGCTACATTTTGGAGTGATGCATTTAAATGTAGGGGTCGCTAAACAAAGGAACGCAACACTTATTTGTCATCACTCATCGATATCACGTTGAAATCAATTGTGCCGAGAGGGGAGAGATGAGGCTGCAAGTCCTGTTAAAACTAACGCAGCAAAAACCACACGGAATCTGGGAATAATGTGTACACCACTGGTTAGAGGACAATTAGGAGAAAACAGCCAGATACATTTTGAAGTGTTGCATATTGAATGAGGTGGGTCACCAACGTGGTCAGTGGAACAACTCTTTTTTTGTTAGTCACTTTTTGTGACCAATTCAGGCCTAGATTTCCCCCCTGAGGCTAATATCCATATCATGTTGAAATCAATAGAACAGGGGACAAACATTTAGGGTTCTACATTGTGACGTCATTAAAATACTTCCTCTACAATGTTAAAACATTCTACATTGTGACATTATTTCATTGATATCATGAAACAACTCCTTCAACTATGTATTTTCTGATGTTTAATCAGAGATCTTTTATCAGAGTATCTCTTGTCACATTGATCACAGCTATGAGGTTTCTCTCCTGTGTGTGTTCTCTGATGTGATACCAGGCTGTTTGACTGAGTAAAACTCTTCCCACATTGAGTACAGCTATAAGGATTCTGTCCTGTGTGTGTTCTCTGGTGCAAAGTCAGCTGGCTAGATGTAGTAAAACTCTTCCCACAGTGATCACAGCTGTAAGGTTTCTCTCCTGTGTGTGTTCTCTGGTGTATTGTCAGACGACCAGATGAAAGAAAACTCTTCCCACACTGATCACAGTTATAAGGTTTCTCTCCTGTGTGTGTTCTCTGGTGTACTATCAAGCTGCTTGAGTGAGTAAAACTCTTCCCACATTGAGTACAGCTATAGGGTTTCTCTACTTTGTGTGTTCTCTGGTGAGATTTTAAATGTCCTGAAGAAACAAAACTCTTTCCACAGTCAGAGCAGCTAAAAGGTTTCTCTCCTGTGTGGATTCTCTGATGTCTTTTAAGGTCTGCCGAGGAGGTGAATTTCTTCCCACAGTCAGAGCAGCAAAAAGGTTTCTCTCCAGTGTGACTTCTCTGGTGTAGTTTCAGTGAATCTGATCTTAAGTAACTCTTCCCACAGTCAGAGCAGCAGTGAGTTTTCGTTTTGGGTCTCCGCTGGGGTTTCTTCAGGTGTTTTGATCTGGTTGCGGAGAGACTCTTCACTTTCTTGTCAGCATCATGATGTTGTTGAGGCTCCCCAGAGGATCCACGATTGGCCCGTCTCTCTCCTGTGTGAACAACAAAGTCAGATGATTAAAGGCCAACAACAGCAGAAGTCCACTGTAAAAGGTGATGCCAACAGCGTAGCCATGATGTTGTACAACAATTGTCTCTAATGAATGATTATTTGACAATGGACTGCACTGTTTTTTTTGTGTTTTTTTTAATTTTTTTAAATCACATGAGAAGTAACATCGACGAGTGTAGGCGAGAAAGTTATTACAGTTGCTGAACCCCTAAGCAGTGTGCCAGACGACTGTCGCCCCTTTCTAAAATTGCCGCACAATTGCCATATGTTCAGTTGAGGTCGGATGTTTAAATGTATTTGGCTAAGGCATGTAAACTCAGTTTTTCACAATTCCTGACATTTTAATCCTAGTAAAAATTCCCTGTTTTAGGTCAGTTAGGATCACCACTTTATTTTTATGAATGTGAAATGTCAGAATAATAGTAGAGAGAATGATTTATTTCAGCTTTTATTTCTTTCATCACATTCCCAGTGGGTCAGAAGTTTACACCCACTCAATTAGTATTTGGTAGCATTGCATTTAAATTCCTCCTGACAGAGCTGGTGTAACGGAGTCAGGTTTGTAAGGCCTCCTTGCTCACACACACTTTTTCAGTTCTGCCCACAAACCTTCCATGGGATTGAAGTCAGGGCTTTGTGATGGTCACTCCAGTACCTTGACAATGTCAAAACACCAGTCTCAACGATGCTGGCCTTCGAGGCAGAGTTGCAAACAAAATGCCATATCTCAGACTGGCCAATAAAATAAAATAAATTAAGATTGGCAAAAGAACACAGATACTGGACAGAGGAACTCTGGGAATTCAAGCTACCCATGTTTACTATTATAATAAATAAACTTTTACTGTTAAAATAAATGGAAAATCTAAATACAAATGACAGATTTCTCAGGCATTTATTTTGTGGATGTATCGAAACCGTCTAGAATGCATCCACGATGTCATAATGATAGTTTAACCAGGTTTCTAGGTTATATAGTATATTCTAGAATGCATCCACGATGTCATAATGATAGTTTAACCAGGTTTCTAGGCTATATAGTAGAGGTCGACCGATTATGATTTTTCATACCGATTATTGCAGGACCTTAAAAAAAAGCCGATACCGATTAATCGGCCGATTTAAAAATAAAAATAAATGATTTGTAGTAATGACAATTACAACAATACTGAATGAACACTTATTTTAACTTAATATAATACATCAATAAAATCAATTTAGCCTCAAATAAATAATGAAACATGTTCAATTTGGTTTAAATAATGCAAAAACAAAGTGTTGGAGAAGAAAGTAAAAGTGCAATATGTGCCATGTAAGAAAGCTAACGTTTAAGTTCCTTGCTCAGAACATGAGAATATGAAAGCTGGTGGTTCCTATACCATGAGTCTTCAATATTCCCAGGTAAGAAGTTTTAGGTTGTCGTTATTATAGGAATTATAGGACTATGTCCCTCTATACCATTAGTCTTTCATTAACCTTTGACTATTGGATGTTCTTATAGGCACTTTAGTATTGCCAGTGTAACAGTATAGCTTCCATCCCTCTCCTCACTCCTACCTGGGCTTGAACCAGGAACACAACGACAACAGCCACCCTCAAAGCAGCGTTACCCATGCAGAGAAAGGGGAAAAACTACTCCAAGTCTCAGAGCGAGTGACGTTTGAAACTCTATTAGCGCGCACTCTGCTAACTAGCTAGCCATTTCACATCGGTTACACCAGCCTCATCTCGGAATTGATTGGCTTGAAGCACAGCGAAGAGCTTCTGGCAAAGCGCAGGAAAGTGCTGTTTGAATGAATGCTTACGAGCCTGCTGCTGCCTACCACCGCTCAGTCAGACTGCTCTATCAAATCATAGACTTAATTATAATATAATAACACACAGAAATACGAGCCTTAGGTCATTAATATGGTCGAATCCGGAAACTATTATCTCGAATACAAGACGTATATTCTTTCAGTGAAATACGGAACCGTTCCGTATTTTATCGAACAGGTGAGTCTAAATATCCCTGTTACATTGCACAACCTTCAATGTTATGTCATAATTACGTAAAATTCTGGCAAATTAGGCGGCCCAAACTGCTGCATATACACTGACTCTGCGTGCAATGAATGCATGAGAAGTGACACAATTTCACCTGGTTAATATTGCCTGCTAACCTGGATTTCTTTTAGCTAAATATGCAGGTTTAAAAATATATACTTCTGTGTATTGATTTTAAGAAAGGCATTGATGTTTATGGTTAGGTACACATTGGAGCTACGATACGCACTGCATCGATTATATGCAACGCAGGACACGCTAGATAAACTAGTAATATCAACCAATCAACCACGTGTAGTTAACTAGTGATTATGATTGATTGATTGTTTTTTTACAAGATAAGTTTAATGCTAGCTAGCAACTTAACTTGGCTTCTACTGCATTCGTGTAACAGGCAGACTCCTCGTGGAGTGCAATGTAATCAGGTGGTTAGAGCGTTGGACTAGTTAACTGTAAGGTTGCAAGATTGAATCCCTCGAGCTGACAAGGTAAAAATCTATCGTTCTGCCCCTGAACGAGGCAGTTAACCCACCGTTCCTAGGCCATCATTGAAAACAAGAATGTGTTCTTAACTGACTTGCCTAGTTAAATAAAGATTAAATAAAGGTGTAAAAAAATATTTTAAAATAATAAAAATCGGCCAAATCGGTGTCCAAAAATACCGATTTCCGATTGTTATGAAAACTTGAAATCGGCCCTAATTAAATCAGCCATTCCGATTAATCGGTCGACCTCTAGTACCGTCACGCCACTGTTCCGTATCATACAGAACCGTGAGTTTTGTGAACCGTGAAACACACGGTGCGGCACGATACCGCGACACCACAGTACTGTTCGGTACGATACGGTTTAGGGACATCAACAATATCTATACACACACTACCGGTCTAAAGTTTTAGAACACCTACTCATTCAAGGGTTTTCATTTGACTATTTTCTACATTGTAGAATAATAGTGAAGACATCAAAATTATGAAGTAACTCATGGAATCATGTAGTAACCACAAAAGTGTTAAACAAAACAAACTATCTTTTATATTTGAGATTCTTCAAAGTAGCCACCCGTTACCATGACAGCTTTGCACACGCTTGGCGTTCTCTCAACCAGCATCATGAGGTAGTTTACCTGGAATTCATTTCAATTAACAGGTGTGCCTTGTTAAAAGGTAATTTATGGAATTTATGCATTTCTTAATTAAAACCTCTTGGGGCTAGGGGGAACTATTTTCATTTTTGGAAAAATAACGTTACCAAAGTAAACAGGCTATTTCTCAGGACCAGATGCTAGAATATGCATATAATTGACAGCTTAGGATAGAAAACACTAACGTTTCCAAAACTCTAAAAATATTGTATGTGAATATAACAGAACTGATATTGCAAGCGAAAGCCTGAGAAAATCCAATCAGGAAGTGACTCTTATTTTGAAAGCTCTGTGTTCCTATGCATCCCTATTGACCATTGAAAGGGATATCAACCAGATTTTCCTATGGCTTCCCTAATGTGTCTACAGACTTTAGACATAGTTTCAGGCTTTTATTTTGAAAAATGAGCGTGAACGACAACATTGCGTCAGTGGTCATGTGGTGGCTCTCAGAGTGATTTGTGCGTAATAGACAAAGGCGGCCATTGTTCTTCTTACTCCTACTGAAAAGCCCATTGTCCCGGTTGATATATTATCGAATAGATATTTGTAAAACACCTTGAGGATTGATTATAAAAAAACGTTTGCCATGTTTCTGTCAATATTATGGATCTAATTTGTACATTTTTTCAGCGTTGTCATGACCGCAATTTCCGGTGGATTTCTCAACAAAACGTGAACAACAAAAGCAGGTATTTCGGCTATAAAAATAATCTTTATGGAACAAAATTAACATTTGCTGTCTAACTGGGAGTCTCATGAGTGAAAACATCCGAAGCTCATCAAAGGTAAACAATTTAATTTGATTGCTTTTTTGAGTATCGTGACCAAGCTTCCTGCCAGTACGGTTTATATATTTTTTAATTTTACCTTTATTTAACTAGGCAAGTCAGTTAAGAACAAATTCTTATTTTCAATGACGGCCTAGGAACAGTGGGTTAACTGCCTGTTCAGGGGCAGAACGACAGATTTGTACCTTGTCAGCTCGGGGATATAAGAGGACCAGGAGCTCCAATATACTGTTGATCTGATATTCTATAAGAGGAACAGCCCAAGTCAAGCTTCTTATCCGTTGTGCAAACAGCTGTGTCTGTCCTGAGCTCACTGAAGCAGGAAACTCAAGTTTCCAGTTGGCTAGCACCAGCCTTGGGCTGGACCGTTGATACAATGTTTCCAGATAACTAGCACCAGGCTTGGGCTGGACCGTTGATACAATGTTTCCAGTTGGCTAGCACCAGCCTCGGGGTGGACAGTTGATACAATGTTTACAGTTTGTTGCAGACAGGCCATGCTTAGCCAATGTGATTTATAGTATATTTATTAGGATATTTTCTACATGCAGGCTGCAATGTTTTTATTTGTTGGTTTTATGTAGGGTATTTTTATCGAGTTGCTAACGGCGATAAAAGTGACATGTTTTTAGGTTTAATTTTCATTTAGATAGAAATTTGATTAACCAATCGGCAATGATTTTGAGATTTGAAAACGTTAATTGAAATGAAACTGATCCACGAAAATGTGGATATGAAAACCATAACCGGCACGCAGATTGGTAGAAATGGTCAAATAAATTGGCATTCCACATGAGAAAAGGTCGCTGACTCCTTGTGTTGCCCAGCAACTTCAGGTGGAATCTGAGACAGCCAGCAGGAGAGAGAGGAGAACTGTCAGGTTCAGTTGTTTTTAACAGGTGGAATCTGAGACAGCCAGCAGGTTCAGTTGTTTTTAACTTCAGGTGGAATCTGAGACAGCCAGCAGGAGAGAACTGTCAGGTTCAGTTTTTAACTTCAGGTGGAATCTGAGACCGCCAGCAGGAGAGAGAGTTCAAACTGTCAGGTTCAGTTGTTTTTAACTTCAGGTGGAATCTGAGACCGCCAGCAGGAGAGAGGAGAACTGTCAGGTTCAGTTGTTTTAACTTCAGGTGGAATCTGAGACAGCCAGCAGGAGAGAGGAGAACTGTCGGGTTCAGTTGTTTTTAACTTCAGGTGGAATCTGAGACAGCCAGCAGGAGAGAGAGGAGAACTGTCGGGTTCAGTTGTTTTTAACTTCAGGTGGAATCTGAGACAGCCAGCAGGAGAGAGAGGAGTTTTTAACTTCAGGTGGAATCTCAGGAGAGAGGAGAACTGGTTAAGTTGTTTTTAACTTTGGAATCTGAGACCGCCAGCAGGGAGAGAGAGGAGAAACTTCAGGTGGAATCTGAGACAGCCAGCAGGAGAGAGAGGAGAACTGTCAGGTTAAGTTGTTTTTAACTTCAGGTGGAATCTGAGACAGCCAGCAGGAGAGAGAGGAGAACTGTCAGGTTCAGTTGTTTTTAACTTCAGGTGGAATCTGAGACAGCCAGCAGGAGAGAGAGGAGAACTGTCAGGTTCAGTTGTTTTTAACTTCAGGTGGAATCTGAGACAGCCAGCAGGAGAGAGAGGAGAACTGTCAGGTTCAGTTGTTTTTAACTTCAGGTGGAATCTGAGACAGCCAGCAGGAGAGAGAGGAGAACTGTCAGGTTCAGTTGTTTTTAACTTCAGGTGGAATCTGAGACAGCCAGCAGGAGAGAGAGGAGAACTGTCAGGTTCAGTTGTTTTTAACTTCAGGTGGAATCTGAGACAGCCAGCAGGAGAGAGAGGAGAACTGTCAGGTTCAGTTGTTTTTTTCAGGTGGAATCTGAGACAGCCAGCAGGGAGAGAGGAGAACTCTGGTTAACTGGTTAACAAGATCTCTGGCTCCCTCTTGAGTCATTTGTGTGTCTGTAATCATTTAATCAAACAGCTTAAAGCATCACTTCAGTACATATAGTTGATTTAATTAAAACACATGGGCTGTGTCTATATATGGGGAAATACACGTAACATTTCAACCAATCGATTGGTGGAAAGAGCAGACGACTTTCGGTGGACAAACATTGTTTTGTCGTCAGGGACTGCCCTATACACTATATATACACATACACAAAAGTATGTGGACACCCCTTCAAATGAGTGGATTTGGCTATTTCAGCCACACCCATTGCTGACAGGTGTATAAAATGGAACACACCGCCATGCAATCTCCATAGACAAACACTGCCAGTAGAATGGCCTTACTGAAGAGCTCAGTGACTTTCAATGTGGCACAGTCATAGAATACCACCTTTCAAACAAGTCAGTTTGTCAAATTTCTGCCCTGCTTGAGCTGCCTCGGTCATCTGTATGTGCTGTTATTGTGAAGTGGAAACGTCTTGGAGCAACAATGGCTCAGCCGCGAAGTGGTAGGCCACGCAAGCTCACAGGACGGGACCGCAGAGTGCTGAAGCGGCGGCACGTAAAAATCATCTGTGCTCGATTGTAACACTCACTACTGAGTTCCCAACTGCCTCTGGATGCAAGGTCAACACAATAACTGTTCGTAGGGAGCGTCATGAAAGGGTCTCCATGGCAGAGCAGCCGCACACAAGGCTAAGATCACCATGCTCAATGCCAAGCGCCGGCTGTAGTGATGTACAGTTCACCACCATTGAAATGTGGAGCGTTGACCTGAGTGGGGTAAAGCTCGTCCCCATTGGCCTGAGTGGTGTAAAGCTCATCCCCATTGGACTGAGTGGTGTAAAGCTCATCCCATTGGACTGAGTGGTGTAAACCTCGTCCCCATTGGCCTGAGTGGTGTTAAGCTCGTCCCCATTGGACTGAGTGGTGTAAACCTCGTCCCCATTGGCCTCGTCCCCATTGGCCTGAGTGGTGTTAAGGTCGTCCCCATTGGACTGAGTGGTGTAAAGCTCGTCCCCATTGGACTGTGGAGCGTTGGCCTGAGTGGTGTAAAGCTCGTCCCCATTGGCCTGAGTGGTGTAAAGCTCGTCCCCATTGGCCTGAGTGGTGTAAAGCTCGTCCCCATTGGACTGAGTGGTGTAAAGCTCGTCCCCATTGGACTGAGTGGTGTAAAGCTCGTCCCCATTGGACTGAGTGGTGTAAACCTCGTCCCCATTGGACTGAGTGGTGTAAAGCTCGTCCCCATTGGCCTCTGATGTTATGTTTGCCGTGTTTTACTTTGTGGATGTCAATCACCCATTTAGTAAGCTCGTCTCCATTGGACTGAGTGGTGTAAAGCTCGTCCCCATTGGCCTGAGTGGTGTAAAGCTCATCCCCATTGGACTGAGTGGTGTAAAGCTCGTCCCCATTGGCCTCTGATGTTATGTTTGCCGTGTTTTACTTTGTGGATGTCAATCACCCATTTAGTATGTGTTATTAAATCACAATTTGTATTATATGTTACAAATTTGCAAACACTAAATATGTTATGAATTTGCAAAACAAACTATATGTTACAATGTTGTTTTTTTAAATGATATGTTACGAATTCTCGCTAGGTGGCTAATAGCTAGGGTAGCTAGAGTAGGGGTTAAGGTTACATGTAGGAGTAAGGTTGAAGAGGATAGGGGAAGGGTTAGCTAACATGCTAAGCAGCTAGGTGGCTAACGCTAGCTCGTCTAGGGGTTAAAGGTGAAATGTAGGAGTTAGGTTAAAGGGGATAGGGGAAGGGTTTTGCTAACATGCTAAGCAGTTGTAAAGTAGCAAAAAAAAGTAGTTGTAGTTGAAACTGTGATTCGAACTCACAACCTTTGGGTTGCTAGGCGTTTGTGTTTACATCAATAAATGATCTCTTCTCTCGCCTTTCTTTTTTTGTTTTGAGAGAGTAGAGGTTCCATCCTCCCTGGAGTAGGATCCTTTAGGGTTAAAGTAGTGGGATGGTGTAGGATCCTTTAGGGTTAAAGTAGTGGGATGATGTAGGATCCTTTAGGGTTAAAGTAGTGGGCTGGGATGGTGTTGGATCCTTTAGGGCTAAAGTAGTGGGATGGTGTTGGATCCTTTAGGGTTAAAGTAGTGGGCTGGGATGGTGTTGGATCCTTTAGGGCTAAAGTAGTGGGATGGTGTAGGATCCTTTAGGGTTAAAGTAGTGGGATGGTGTTGGATCCTTTAGGGTTAAAGTAGTGGGATGGTGTAGGATCCTTTAGGGTTAAAGTAGTGGGATGGTGTTGGATCCTTTAGGGTTAAAGTAGTGGGATGGTGTAGGATCCTTTAGGGTTAAAGTAGTGGGATGGTGTAGGATCCTTTAGGGTTAAAGTAGTGGGATGGGATGGTGTAGGATCCTTTAGGGTTAAAGTAGTGGGATGGTGTTGGATCCTTTAGGGTTAAAGTAGTGGGATGGTGTAGGATCCTTTAGGGTTAAAGTAGTGGGATGGGATGGTGTTGGATCCTTTAGGGTTAAAGTAGTGGGATGGGATGGTGTAGGATCCTTTAGGGTTAAAGTAGTGGGATGGTGTTGGATCCTTTAGGGTTAAAGTAGTGGGATGGTGTAGGATCCTTTAGGGTTAAAGTAGTGGGATGGTGTAGGATCCTTTAGGGTTAAAGTAGTGGGCTGGTGTTGGATCCTTTAGGGTTAATGTAGTGGGATGGTGTAGGATCCTTTAGGGTTAAAGTAGTGGGATGTGTAGGATCCTTTAGGGTTAAAGTAGTGGGATGGTGTTGGATCCTTTAGGGTTAAAGTAGTGGGCTGGTGTAGGACCCTTTAGGGTTAAAGTAGTGGGATGGTGTAGGATCCTTTAGGGCTAAAGTAGTGGGATGGTGTAGGATCCTTTAGGGTTAAAGTAGTGGGCTGGTGTAGGATCCTTTAGGGTTAAAGTAGTGGGATGGTGTTGGATCCTTTAGGGTTAAAGTAGTGGGATGGTGTAGGATCCTTTAGGGTTAAAGTAGTGGGATGGTGTTGGATCCTTTAGGGTTAAAGTAGTGGGATGGGATGGTGGGTTTGGGAGGGATAGTGTATAGCTGAAGGGTTCGATGGTGGTGCAATTTACATTTTTCCTCATTCCCCTTTTTTGGGGAGACCAAAATATGCAAAACTGCGCTCTGACCTGCGAAAGGCAGCAATATGCAACACAGCGTCTCGTCTGACGAAAAGTCACACGAAGAAGAACAAGAAGGGCTCAGAGAGCAAGACCTGATTGTAACAACAACAACAACAACATATACGACCGTTTTGATAGTGGAAGTGTGACTCTGTTAGCTTGCCCTTTATTTCAACAACAGCGTATGTTTTTAAGATCGTACTTACTGGTGTTAATCCGATCTCCTGTCTCTTCCTCTTCCAATGTGACAGTTATCTCTCCCTTCTCCTTCACTCCCAACACAGTAACCTCCTCTTCCTCTTTCACTGTAACATCCTGCTCTTCCTCTACTTTTGTTACTGTGATATCCTCCTCTTCATTCTCCTCTTTCACGACAACGTTCAGCCACAGACCCTCTTTCTCCGTCCAGCAGACCTCCTCCTCTTCTTCATCAGGAGGAGAGTAGCTTGGTGAACTCATGGTCGGGGATGTTAGCTAACAGTTAGCTAACAAGGCTAATGCTAACTTAACCAGCCAGCTACCGTTAGCTAACTAATAACAATATCAACGTAAATATGCAATGAAATTATATAATTAGCTAGATTGACAGGAGTGTGTTCAAAACACAGTGGCTAATATACATTAAAGCGGGTTAATATTTCGGCTAGCAAGCTACCATGGTGGCTGACCAATTTCCAATGAACTATAAAATAACGTGGCTGGGTTGTCCCAAGTTACCACAGCCACAAAGTCAGAATTGGCTTCGGTAAAAATAAAAAAAATACAAATAGTAATTTTTATTTTTGGGTCTTAATTTAAAAGGTAGGGTTGGACATAAGGTTATTAATGTGGTTAATATTAGGTTTAAATTATTATTTTTTAAATCTGATTTTTAGTAAGAAGAGAGGTTGTAGAAATGGGCGTGGTTTATTTCTTTGTGACTGTGGTAACTAGTGTCGACCGAATAGCTTGTTGTTGAAGAAGCGTCCGGTCCACTTGCGCCTGACTCCGGGGGAAGACCTGCCTGAAACACACACATCGCCGTCTGCTGACCGGAGTGTGTAAAGCAGATTGAGGGAAAGTTAGTTTTTTTAATTTTTCAAACAAAAAGTTAATAATTTTCTTCAACGATTTTATTTCATATATCACGTTTAATATAGAGGGAACCATAAAATTCAAATTGAACATTTAGACTGGGATCGCTCCACACAGTCGACTCATTGCAGTTCTCTACGGAAGCCCTCTTTCAACACCGTAGCAGTTCTCTACGGAACCTCTAAAGCTACATTTTTAAATAATATTTAAAGATATATGTAGAACGTAGTCCCCAAGCATGACATGTTGCATGTTATGAAGGTGGACTTGGTGGCGTTTATTGCATTGGTAAACAAGTGCACAGCGCAAACAGAGAGAAAACACATTTTTCTTGGATTTATCATTGTGTGTGACTGAGCCCTGCCGATGAATGCTTCGTCCTGACCGGCAGCTGAGCCTGTTCAGGGATGTGACACCTTAAAGTTGGTTAGAGTTCCGATATTCGCTAGACAGTCAGACCTTTAAACTTCGCAAACGACGTGACCGTCATACCTCAGGTTAGCCTCTGTTAGGAAAGACATTCCACAGGTATTTTCCCGATTACTCCCCGAGTTTCATACTCACACGGCAAAACCTCAAGCATTCTGGTGCACCGTCAATAGCAACTAGTTAGGGACCGTCAACAAAGTGCATTATCACAATATTCAAATGTCAATAGCTCTTCGACCACTTGATTTAGCAACATAATCTCAATTGTCCATTATTTTTTATACTTAGAGAGGCATGTTGTATACTCTTCGGATTTCTCATACAATTATTCAAATGTGTAGATATATACACTACCAGCCAAATGTTTGGACACACCTACTCATTCAAGGGTTTTTCTTTATTTGTACTATTTTCTACATTGTAGAATAATTGTGAAGACATCAAAGCTATGAGAACACATATGGAATGATGTAGTAACCAAAACAAGTGTTAAACAAATCAAAATATATTTTAGATTTTTCAAAGTAGCCACCCTTTGCCCTTGATAACAGAGTTGCACACTCTTGAGATTCTCTCAACCAGCTTCACCAGGAATTATTTGCCAACAGTCTTGGAAGGAATTCCCACATATGCGGAGTACTTGTTGGCTGCTTTTCCTTCACTCTGCAGTCCAATTTATCCCAAGCCATCTCAATTGGGTTGAGGTCGGGTGATTGTGATGCAGCACTCCCTCACTCTCCTTCTTGGTCAAATAGTCCCTTCACAGCCTGGAGATGTTTTGGGTCATTGTCCATTTGAAAAACAAATGATAATCCCACTAAGCCCAAACCAGATGGAATGGCATATAGCTGCAAAAATACTGTGGTATCCATGCTGGTTAAGTGTGCCTTGAAATCTAAATAAATATAGTGTCACCAGCAAAGCACCCCACACCATCACACGCCTCCTCCATGCTTCACGGTGGGAAATAGGCATGCAGATATCATCCGTTCACCTCTGCATCTCACGAAGACACGGCGGTTGGAAAGGACAGTTTTCCACCGGTCGAATGTTCATTGCTCGTGTTTCTTGGCCCATGCAAGTCTCCTCTTATTACTGGTGTCCTTTAGTAGTTTGTATCTTTGCAGCAATTCGAACATGAAGGCCTGATTCACACAGTCTCCTCTGAACAGTTGATGTTGAGATGTTACTTGAACTATGTGAAGCATTTATTTGGGCTGCAATTTCCGAGGCAGGTAACTCTAACCCTCTGGGTCTTCCTTTCCTGTGGCTGTCCTCGTGAGAGCCATTTTCATCATAGTGCTTGATTGTTTTTGCTTCTGCACTTAAAGAAACTTTGAAAGTTCTGTACATTTTTCAGAAATGACTGAACTTCATGTGATGATGGCCTGTTGTTTGGTCTTTCACCAAATCACCCCTACCTTGTCACAACACAACTGATTGGCTCAAACGCATTAAGAAGGAAAGAAATTCCACAAATTAACTTTTAGCAAGGCATACCTGTTAATTGAAATGCATTCCAGGTGACTACCTCAGGAAGCTGGTTGAGAGAATGCCAAGAGTGTGCAAAGCTGTCATCAAGGCCAAGGGTGGCTACTTTGAAGAATTTAAAATATGTTTTTCAGTTGCAAACCGTAGTCTGCCTTTTTTTATGGCTGTTCTGGAGCAGTGTCTTCTTCCTTGCTTTTTCGCCTTGCAGGTTATGTCGATATAGGACTCGTTTTACTGTGGATATAGATACTTTTGTACCCGTTTCCTCCAGCATCTTCACAAGGTCCTTTGCTGTTGTTCTGGGATTGATTTGCACTTTTCACACCAAAGTAGGTTCATCTCTAGGAGACAGAACCGGTCTCCTTTCTGAGCGGTATGATGGCTGCGTGGTCCCATGGAGTTTATACTTGCGAACTATTGTTTGTACAGATGAATGTGGTACCCTCAGGCATTTGGATATTGCTCCCAAGGATGAACCAGACTTGTGGAGGTCTACAATTTCTTTTCTGAGGTGTTGGCTTATTTCTTTTGATTTTCCCACGATGTCAAGCAAAGAGGTACTGGGTTTGAAGGTAGGCCTTGAAATACATCCACAGGTACACCTCCAATTGACTCAAATGTTGTCAATTAGCCTATCAGAAGCTTCTAAAGCTATGACATCATTTTCTGGAATTTTCAAAGCTGTTTAAAGGCACAGTCAACTTAGTGAATGTGATCTTCTGACCCACAGGAATTGTGATACAGTGAATTATAAGTGAAATAATCTGTCTGTAAACAATTGTTGGAAAATGTATGTCATGCACAAAGTAGATGTCCTTACCTACATGCCAAAACTATAGTTTAACAAGAAATTTGTGGAGTGGTTGAAAAACGTTTTTTAATGACTCCAACCTAAGTGTATGTAAACTTCCGACTTCAACTGTATGTTTACACACAAATATATACAGTATGCACATTTGCAAAAATATGTTGAATCTTTACTAGGGGCCACCTCTCTCCGCTTCATGACCACAGACAGATGTTGAGTCTTTACTAGGGGCCACCTCTCTCAGCTTCATGACCACAGACAGATGTTGAGTCTTTACTAGGGGCCACCTCTCTCCGCTTCATGACCACAGACAGATGTTGAGTCTTTACTAGGGGCCACCTCTCTCCGCTTCATGACCACAGACAGATGTTGAGTCTTTACTAGGGGCCACCTCTCTCCGCTTCATGACCACAGACTGATGTTGAGTCTTTACTAGGGGCCACCTCTCTCAGCTTCATGACCACAGACAGATGTTGAGTCTTTACTAGGGGCCACCTCTCTCAGCTTCATGACCACAGACTGATGTTGAGTCTTTACTAGGGGCCACCTCTCTCCGCTTCATGACCACAGACAGATGTTGAGTCTTTACTAGGGGCCACCTCTCTCAGCTTCATGACCACAGACAGATGTTGAGTCTTTACTAGGGGCCACCTCTCTCCGCTTCATGACCACAGACAGATGTTGAGTCTTTACTAGGGGCCACCTCTCTCCGCTTCATGACCACAGACAGATGTTGAATCTTTACTAGGGGCCACCTCTCTCCGCTTCATGACCACAGACTGATGTTGAGTCTTTACTAGGGGCCACCTCTCTCCGCTTCATGACCACAGACAGATGTTGAGTCTTTACTAGGGGCCACCTCTCTCAGCTTCATGACCACAGACAGATGTTGAGTCTTTACTAGGGGCCACCTCTCTCAGCTTCATGACCACAGACTGATGTTGAGTCTTTACTAGGGGCCACCTCTCTCCGCTTCATGACCACAGACAGATGTTGAGTCTTTACTAGGGGCCACCTCTCTCAGCTTCATGACCACAGACAGATGTTGAGTCTTTACTAGGGGCCACCTCTCTCCGCTTCATGACCACAGACAGATGTTGAGTCTTTACTAAGGGCCACCTCTCTCAGCTTCATGACCACAGACAGATGTTGAGTCTTTACTAAGGGCCACCTCTCTCAGCTTCATGACCACAGACAGATGTTGAGTCTTTACTAGGGGCCACCTCTCTCCGCTTCATGACCACAGACAGATGTTGAGTCTTTACTAGGGGCCACCTCTCTCCGCTTCATGACCACAGACAGATGTTGAGTCTTTACTAGGGGCCACCTCTCTCAGCTTCATGACCACAGACAGATGTTGATTCTTTACTAGGGGCCACCTCTCTCCGCTTCATGACCACAGACAGATGTTGAGTCTTTACTAAGGGCCACCTCTCTCAGCTTCATGACCACAGACAGATGTTGAGTCTTTACTAGGGGCCACCTCTCTCAGCTTCATGACCACAGACAGATGTTGAGTCTTTACTAAGGGCCACCTCTCTCCGCTTCATGACCACAGACAGATGTTGAGTCTTTACTAGGGGCCACCTCTCTCAGCTTCATGACCACAGACAGATGTTGAGTCTTTACTAGGGGCCACCTCTCTCAGCTTCTAGCTTTGTGACTACAGAGAGAGGGGAAATGTCAATCATTTCAAGCCTAGTTCAATACTCATGGACACAACTGACAACAATAACAAAACAGAATAAATGTATTTTCTCTCTCTCTCTCTCTCACTCACACACACACACACACACACACACACACACACACACACACACACACACACACACACACACACACACACACACACACACACACACACACACACACACACACACACACACACACACCTTTCCTCTGTATAATCATGGGAAGGGCTACAAAATCAGTGTTAAGTTCAAGACAGCCAATAAGAGTGAGTCATGATTCGGTGATACCATTGACTGAGTGATTCAGTGAATCAGTGATACAGTTTATTCAGTGATTCAGTTATCCCATTGACTGAGTGATTCAGTGAATCAGTGATACAGCTTATTCAGTGATTCAGTTATACAGTTTATTCAGTGACTCAGCGATTCAGTGATAGTATATTCAGTGATTCAGAGATACCATTGACTCAGAGACTCAGTGAATCAGTTTATTCAGTGATTCAGTTGTTCAACCTTTCCTCACGACTGACTCCACTAAACGGTTCAGTGGTTGCTAGGCCGTCCAGCTCTTCTCCAGTTCCACCAGCTCCATACCTTCACAGTAGGACCGAGGACGCAGCGCCCTCACCTGGACAAACAAACAAACAACAGTTTACCATCTCTAACTCTACCTCTGTCTCTTTCTCCCTCTCTATCTCTTCCTCTGTCTCTTTCTCTCTCTCTATCTCTTCCTCTGTCTCTTTCTCTCTCTCTCTCTTCCTTTGTCTCTTTCTCCCTCTCTATCTCTTCCTCTGTCTCTCTCTTCTCCCTCTCTATCTCTTCCTCTGTCTCTTTCTGTCTCTCTCTTCTCCCTCTCTATCTCTACCTCTGTCTCTTTCTCCTTCTCCTTCTCTATCTCTTCCTCTGTCTCTTTCTCCCTCTCTATCTCTTCCTCTGTCTCTTTCTGTCTCTCTCTTCTCCCTCTCTATCTCTACCTCTGTCTCTTTCTGTCTCTCTCTTCTCCAGTTCCACCAGCTCCATACCTTCACAGTAGGACCGATGACGCAGCGCCCTCACCTGGACAAACAAACAAACAACAACATACCATCTCTCTATCTCTAGCTCTACCTCTGTCTCTTTCTCCCTCTCTATCTCTTCCTCTGTCTCTTTCTGTCTCTCTCTTCTCCCTCTCTATCTCTTCCTCTGTCTCTCTCTTCTCCCTCTCTCTCTTCCTCTGTCGCTCTTTCTCCTCTCTCTCTCTCTCTCTCTCTAACTCTCTCTCTCTCTCTCTCTCTAACTCTCTCTATCTGTCTCTTCTAACTCTCCCCCTCCAGCCCTAATAGGTTGTAATCTCTAGGTAGCTCCCTCCTAATAGGTGGTAATCTGTAGGTACCTCCCTCCTAATAGGTGGTAATCTGTAGGTACCTCCCTCCTAATAGGTTGTAATCTCTAGGTACCTCCCTCCTAATAGGTGGTAATCTCTAGGTACCTCCCTCCTAATAGGTGGTAATCTCTAGGTACCTCCCTCCTAATAGGTTGTAATTTCTAGGTTCCTCCCTCCTAATAGGTGGTAATCTGTAGGTTCCTCCCTCCTAATAGGTGGTAATCTCTAGGTACCTCCCTCCTAATAGGTGGTAATCTCTAGGTACCTCCCTCCTAATAGCTACTGGGGTGGTTCTGTGTGTAGAGTATAATTGCTGTAGCAGAGGGAAGGGTTGTAGTCTGTAGGGACCGGGGTGGTTCTGTGTGTAGAGGATAGTTGCTGTAGCAGGGGGAAGGGTTGTAGTCTATAGGTACCGGGGTGGTTCTGTGTGTAGAGGATAGTTGCTGTAGCAGAGGGAAGGGTTGTAGTCTGTAGGGACCGGGGTGGTTCTGTGTGTAGAGGATAGTTGCTGTAGCAGGGGGAAGGGTTGTAGTTGGGACCGGGGTGGTTCTGTGTGTTGTAGATAGTTGCTGTAGCAGGGGGAAGGGTTGTAGTCTATAGGTACCGGGGTGGTTCTGTGTGTAGAGGATAGTTGCTGTAGCAGGGGGAAGGGTTGTAGTCTGTAGGTACCGGGGTGGTTCTGTGTGTAGAGGATAGTTGCTGTAGCAGGGGGAAGGGTTGTAGTCTGTAGGTACCGGGGTGGTTCTGTGTGTAGAGGATAGTTGCTGTAGCAGGGGGAAGGGTTGTAGTCTGTAGGTACCGGGGTGGTTCTGTGTGTAGAGGATAGTTGCTGTAGCAGGGGGAAGGGTTGTAGTCTGTAGGTACCGGGGTGGTTCTGTGTGTAGAGGATAGTTGCTGTAGCAGGGGAAGGGTTGTAGTCTGTAGGTACCGGGGTGGTTCTGTGTGTAGAGGATAGTTGCTGTAGCAGGGGAAGGGTTGTAGTCTGTAGGTACCGGGGTGGTTCTGTGTGTAGAGGATAGTTGCTGTAGCAGGGGAAGGGTTGTAGTCTGTAGGTACCGGGGTGGTTCTGTGTGTAGAGGATAGTTGCTGTAGCAGGGTGAAGGGTTGTAGTCTGTAGGTACCGGGGTGGTTCTGTGTGTAGAGGATAGTTGCTGTAGCAGGGGGAAGGGTTGTAGTCTGTAGGTACCGGGGTGGTTCTGTGTGTAGAGGATAGTTGCTGTAGCAGGGGAAGGGTTGTAGTCTGTAGGTACCGGGGTGGTTCTGTGTGTAGAGGATAGTTGCTGTAGCAGGGGGAAGGGTTGTAGTCTGTAGGTACCGGGGTGGTTCTGTGTGTAGAGGATAGTTGCTGTAGCAGGGGAAGGGTTGTAGTCTGTAGGTACCGGGGTGGTTCTGTGTGTAGAGGATAGTTGCTGTAGCAGGGGAAGGGTTGTAGTCTGTAGGTACCGGGGTGGTTCTGTGTGTAGAGGATAGTTGCTGTAGCAGGGTGAAGGGTTGTAGTTGGTACCGGGGTGGTTCTGTGTGTAGAGGATAGTTGCTGTAGCAGGGGGAAGGGTTGTAGTCTGTAGGTACCGGGGTGGTTCTGTGTGTAGAGGATAGTTGCTGTAGCAGGGGGAAGGGTTGTAGTCTGTAGGTACCGGGGTGGTTCTGTGTGTAGAGGATAGTTGCTGTAGCAGGGGGAAGGGTTGTAGTCTGTAGGTACCGGGGTGGTTCTGTGTGTAGAGGATAGTTGCTGTAGCAGGGGAAGGGTTGTAGTCTGTAGGTACCGGGGTGGTTCTGTGTGTAGAGGATAGTTGCTGTAGCAGGGGAAGGGTTGTAGTCTGTAGGTACCGGGGTGGTTCTGTGTGTAGAGGATAGTTGCTGTAGCAGGGGGAAGGGTTGTAGTCTGTAGGTACCGGGGTGGTTCTGTGTGTAGAGGATAGTTGCTGTAGCAGGGGGAAGGGTTGTAGTCTGTAGGTACCGGGGTGGTTCTGTGTGTAGAGGATAGTTGCTGTAGCAGGGGGAAGGGTTGTAGTCTGTAGGTACCGGGGTGGTTCTGTGTGTAGAGGATAGTTGCTGTAGCAGGGGGAAGGGTTGTAGTCTGTAGGTACCGGGGTGGTTCTGTGTGTAGAGGATAGTTGCTGTAGCAGGGGGAAGGGTTGCAGTCTGTAGGTACCGGGGTGGTTCTGTGTGTAGAGGATAGTTGCTGTAGCAGGGGGAAGGGTTGTAGTCTGTAGGTACCAGGGTGGTTCTGTGTGTAGAGGATAGTTGCTGTAGCAGGGGGAAGGGTTGTAGTCTGTAGGTACCGGGGTGGTTCTGTGTGTAGAGGATAGTTGCTGTAGCAGGGGAAGGGTTGTAGTCTGTAGGTACCGGGGTGGTTCTGTGTGTAGAGGATAGTTGCTGTAGCAGGGGGAAGGGTTGTAGTCTGTAGGTACCGGGGTGGTTCTGTGTGTAGAGGATAGTTGCTGTAGCAGGGGGAAGGGTTGTAGTCTGTAGGTACCGGGGTGGTTCTGTGTGTAGAGGATAGTTGCTGTAGCAGGGGAAGGGTTGTAATCTGTAGGTACCGGGGTGGTTCTGTGTGTAGAGGATAGTTGCTGTAGCAGGGGAAGGGTTGTAGTCTGTAGGTACCGGGGTGGTTCTGTGTGTAGAGGATAGTTGCTGTAGCAGGGGGAAGGGTTGTAGTCTGTAGGTACCGGGGTGGTTCTGTGTGTAGAGGATAGTTGCTGTATCAGGGGGAAGGGTTGTAGTCTATAGGTACCGGGGTGGTTCTGTGTGTAGAGGATAGTTGCTGTAGCAGGGGGAAGGGTTGTAGTCTGTTGGTACCGGGGTGGTTCTGTGTGTAGAGGATAGTTGCTGTAGCAGTGGGAAGGGTTGTAGTCTGTAGGTACCGGGGTGGTTCTGTGTGTAGAGGATAGTTGCTGTAGCAGGGGGAATGGTGTCCACTGGATGGGTTCTATGGGCCAGCTGCACACTGACAGGTCACTGGCTTTCCCAGAATCCAACACACACTCCGCCAGGCTGACCTCGCTGACCGCCCAGCCGTACTGGGAACTGGAGGGGAGAAAGGGATGAGGTGGGAACCATGACAACGTTTTACTATAGTTCTCTCTCATACACCTGTGTTACAGTTTGTGTGTTCTCTCTGTGTTACAGTTTACGTGTGTTCTCTCTGTGTTACAGTTTATGTGTGTTCTCTCTGTGTTACAGTATGTGTGTGTTCTCTCTGTGTTACAGTTTATGTGTGTGTTCTCTCTGTGTTACAGTTTGTGTGTTCTCTCTGTGTTACAGTATGTGTGTGTTCTCTCTGTGTTACAGTATGTGTGTGTTCTCTCTGTGTTACAGTATGTGTGTGTTCTCTCTGTGTTACAGTTTGTGTGTGTTCTCTCTGTGTTACAGTATGTGTGTGTTCTCTCTGTGTGTGTGTTCTCTCTGTGTGTGTTCTCTGTGTGTGTGTTCTCTGTGTGTGTGTGTGTTCTCTCTGTGTGTGTGTTCTCTCTGTGTGTGTTCTCTGTGTGTGTGTTCTCTGTGTGTGTGTGTGTTCTCTCTGTGTGTGTGTTCTCTGTGTGTGTGTTCTCTCTGTGTGTGTGTGTTCTCTGTGTTAGTGTATTTTTGTGTTCTCTCTGTGTGTGTGTTCTCTCTGTGTTTGTGTTCTCTGTGTGTGTGTGTTCTCTCTGTGTGTGTGTTCTCTCTGTGTGTGTGTCACCAACTTGTGTGGGTAGACGGTGTTGAGTTGTGTTCTCTCTGTGTGTGTTCTCTCTGTGTGTGTGTTCTCTCTGTGTGTGTTCTCTGTGTGTGTGTGTTCTCTCTGTGTGTGTTCTCTGTGTGTGTGTGTCACCAACTTGTGTGGGTAGACTGTGTTGAGGTGTGTTCCGTTGCTAGGGCAGGTGGAGGCCAGGGACAGCGTATCGTCGTGGTAACAGCAGGTGCGGTCGAGCGCCCTCCGGTGTAGCAACTCGTCGGAGCGGGTGAAGACGGGGTTATCCAACGAGTCAGCTGATCCACCGATGGACCGCCCCCAGAAACGACCCGACAGCTCGTCAAAGTGGTTGAACCTACGGTAGCTAACACACACGCATGCACGCACACACACACACGCACATGCACGCGCACACGCACAAAGGTCAATAAACCAGGTTATGTTATGATATCTATAACACACACACACACTCCCTCTGTCGGAAGGGAGACGCCCGTGTTTTCACACCAGAAACAGGAAGTCAGGTTGAACAGGAAGTGCGATGCCAGGAAACAGGGAGGGTCAGTTGTCAGTTGTTTCTGAAGTAACCTTAGAACCTGGTAGTGGATCAGAGAGAGACGGTACCAACCTGAACAGAGATGGGTTGGATCAGAGAGAGACGGTACCAACCAGAACAGAGATGGGTTGGATCAGACACAGAGAGAGAGAGAGATAGTACCAACCAGAACAGAGATGGGTTGGATCAGACACAGAGAGAGAGAGAGATAGTACCAACCAGAACAGAGATGGGTTGGATCAGAGAGAGACGGTACCAACCAGAACAGAGATGGGTTGGATCAGAGAGAGACGGTACCAACCAGAACAGAGATGGGTTGGATCAGAGAGAGACGGTACCAACCAGAACAGAGATGGGTTGGATCAGAGAGAGACAGTACCAACCAGAACAGAGATGGGTTGGATCAGAGAGAGACGGTACCAACCAGAACAGAGATGGGTTGGATCAGACACAGAGAGAGAGAGAGATAGTACCAACCAGAACATAGATGGGTTGGATCAGAGAGAGACGGTACCAACCAGAACAGAGATGGGTTGGATCAGACACAGAGAGAGAGAGAGATAGTACCAACCAGAACATAGATGGGTTGGATCAGAGAGAGACGGTACCAACCAGAACAGAGATGGGTTGGATCAGACACAGAGAGAGAGAGAGACAGTACCAAACAGAACAGAGATGGGTTGGATCAGAGAGAGACGGTACCAACCAGAACAGAGATGGGTTGGATCAGACACAGAGAGAGAGAGAGATAGTACCAACCAGAACATAGATGGGTTGGATCAGAGAGAGACGGTACCAACCAGAACAGAGATGGGTTGGATCAGACACAGAGAGAGAGAGAGATAGTACCAACCAGAACATAGATGGGTTGGATCAGAGAGAGACGGTACCAACCAGAACAGAGATGGGTTGGATCAGACACAGAGAGAGAGAGAGATAGTACCAACCAGAACATAGATGGGTTGGATCAGAGAGGGACGGTACCAACCAGAACAGAGATGGGTTGGATCAGACACAGAGAGAGACAGTACCAACCAGAACAGAGATGGGTTTATAATGTAATACAATAGAAACCAGTTCAGTACCAGAACAGAGATGGGTTTATAATGTAATACAATAGAAACCAGTTCAGTACCAGAACAGAGATGGGTTTATAATGTAATACAATAGAAACCAGTTCAGTACCAACAAGAACAGAGATGGGTTTATAATGTAATACAATAGAAACCAGTTCAGTACCAGAACAGAGATGGGTTTATAATGTAATACAATATGAACCAGTTCAGTTCCTCCACCCATCATTTCCTGGTTCTATTTTCACTACTCTACTCCCTCAATACTAACAAATAGAGCTACTAACAGGTGTGTGTGTGTGTGTGGTGTGGTGGGTGTGGTGGGTGTGTGTGTGGTGTGTGGTTTGGTGGGTGTGGTGGGTGTGGTGTGTGGTGTGGTGGGTGTGGTGTGTGGTGTGGTGGGTGTGGTGGGTGTGTGTGTGGTGGGTGTGTGTGTGGGAGGGGTGTTGGGTGTGGTGTGTGGTGGGTGTGGTGGGTGTGTGGTTGGTGTGGTGGTGTGTGGTGTGGTGGGTGTGGTGTGGTGTGGTGGGTGGGTGTGGTGTGGTGTGTGTGGTGGGTGTGGTGGTGTGTGGTGTGGTGGGTGGGTGTGGTGTGTGGGTGGTGTGGGGCGGTGGTGTGGTGGGGGTGTGTGTGGTGTGGTGTGTGGTTTGGTGGTGGGTGGTGTGGGGTGTGGTGTGTGGTGGGTGTGTGGTGTGGTGTGTGGTGTGGTTTGTGGTGTGGTGGTGTGGTGGTGTGTGTGTGGTGTGGTGTGTGTTGTGTGGTGTGGTGTGGTGTGTGGTTTGGTGGTGTGTGGTGTGGTGGGTGATTGTGTGGTGTGTGGTGTGGTGGGTGATTGTGTGGTGTGTGGTGTGTGGTGTGGTGTGTGGTTTGGTGGTGTGTGGTGTGGTGGGGTGGGGTGGGTGATTGTGTGGTGTGTGGTGTGGTGGGTGATTGTGTGGTGTGTGGTGTGGTGTGTGGTTTGGTGGTGTGTGGTGTGGTGTGTGGTGTGGTGTGTGGTGTGGTGGGTGTGGTGGGTGTGTGGGTGTGGTGTGTGGTTTGGTGGGTGTGGTGGGTGTGGTGTGTGGTGTGATGGGTGTGGTGTGTGGTGTGGTGGGTGTGTGTGTGTGTGTGTGTGTGGGGGGGGGTGTTGGGTGTGGTGTGTGTTGGGTGTGGGGGCGTGTGGTGTGGTGTGGTGGGAGGGTGTGTGGTGTGATGGGTGTGGTGTGGTGGGTGTGGTGTGTTGTGTGTGGTGTCGTGTGTGGTGTGGTGTGTGGTGGGTGGGTGTGGTGGGTGGTGTGGTGGTGTGTGGTGTGGTGGGTGGGTGTGTGGTGTGTGGTGTGGTGTGGTGTGGTGGGTGGGTGTGTGGTGTGTGTGGTGTGGTGGGTGTGGTGGGTGTGTGTGTGGTGTGTGGTGTGGTGTGTGGTGTGGTGGGTGTGGTGGGTGTGTGGGTGTGGTGTGTGGTTTGGTGGGTGTGGTGTGTGGTGTGATGGGTGTGGTGTGTGGTGTGGTGGGTGTGGTGTGTGGTGTGTGGTGTCGTGTGTGGTGTGGTGTGTGGTGGGTGGGTGTGTGGTGTGTGGTGTGTGGTGTGGTGTGGTGGGTGGGTGTGTGGTGTGGTGGGTGTGGTGGGTGTGTGTGTGGTGTGTGGTGTGTGGTGTGGTGTGTGGTGTGTGGTGTGGTGGGTGTGGTGTGTGGTGTGTGGTGTCGTGTGTGGTGTGGTGTGTGGTGGGTGGGTGTGTGGTGTGTGGTGTGTGGTGTGGTGTGGTGGGTGGGTGTGTGGTGTGGTGGGTGTGGTGGGTGTGTGTGTGGTGTGTGGTGTGTGGTGTGGTGTGTGGTGTGGTGGGTGTGGTGGGTGTGTGTGTGGTGTGTGGTTTGGTGGGTGTTTTGGGTGTGGTGGGTGTGTGTGTGGGGGGGGGTGTTGGGTGTGGTGTGTGGTGGGTGTGGTGGCGTGTGGTGTGGTGGGTGGGTGTGGTGGGTGTGGTGTGTGGGTGGTGTGGTGGGTGGGTGTGGTGTGGTGTGTGTGGTGGGTGTGGTGGTGTGTGGTGTGGTGGGTGGGTGTGGTGTGTGGGTGGTGTGGTGGGTGGTGTGGTGGGTGTGTGTGTGGTGTGGTGTGTGGTGGGTGGGTAGTGTGGTGGTGTGTGTGGTGTGGTGTGTGGTTTGGTGGTGGGTGGTGTGGGGTGTGGTGTGTGGTGGGTGGGTGGTGGGTGGTGTGTGGTGTGGTGGGTGGTGTGGTGGGTGTGTGGTGTGGTGGGTGTGTGTGTGGTGTGTGGTGTGTGGTGTGGTGGGTGGGTGTGGTGTGTGGGTGGTGTGGTGGGTGGTGTGGTGGGTGTGTGTGGTGTGTGGTGTGTGGTGTGTGGTGTGTGGTGTGGTGTGTGGTTTGGTGGTGTGTGGTGTGTGGTGTGGTGTGTGGTTTGGTGGTGTGTGGTGTGGTGGGTGATTGTTTGGTGTGTGGTGTGTGGTGTGTGGTTTGGTGGTGTGTGGTGTGGTGTGTGGTGTGGAGGGTGTGGTGGGTGTGTGTGTGGTGTGTGGTTTGGTGGGTGTGGTAGGTGTGGTGTGTGGTGTGGTGTGTGGTGGGGTGTGTGTGTGTGTGGTGTGTGTGTGTGGGGGGGGTGTTGGGTGTGGTGTGTGTTGGGTGTGGTGGCGTGTGGTGTGGTGTGGTGGGAGGGTGTGTGGTGTGTGGTGTGGTGGTGGGTGGTGTGGTGTGGTGTGGTGGGTGGGTGTGTGGTGTGGTGTGTGTGGTGTGATGGGTGTGGTGTGTGGTGTGTGGTGTGGCGGGTGTGGTGTGTGGTGTGGTGGGTGGTGGGTGTGGTGGTGTGTGGTGTGGTGTGGTGGGTGTGGTGTGTGGTGTGGTGGGTGGTGGGTGTGGTGGTGTGTGGTGTGGTGGGTGGTGGGTGTGGTTGGTGTGTGGTGTGGTGTGTGGTGTGTGGTGTGGTGGGTGGTGGGTGTGGTGGTGTGTGGTGTGGTGGGTGGTGGGTGTGGTGGTGTGTGGTGTGGTGTGTGGTGTGTGGTGTGGTGGGTGGTGGGTGTGGTGGTGTGTGGTGTGGTGTGGTGGGTGGTGTGGTGTGGTGGTGTGTGGTGTGGTGTGGTGGGTGTGGTGTGTGGTGGTGTGTGGTGTGGTGTGGTGGGTACCTGCTGCGTGTCTGGTCTACTTTAGTCTTTATCAACATGGCTCTGTATCGTCGCACCGCCAGCCAGGCCACGGCGCCAATTAGTGTAACTATGGCAACCAGCACACCAAGGCACGCCCCCACCAGCCACTGCTGCGTCATCCTCACGTCACAACGACGACCCATGAACCAGAAATGATCCCCCACAGGGCACCTGGAGAGAGAGACAGAGCACCTGGAGAGAGAGACAGAGCACCTGGAGAGAGAGAATACAGAGCACCTGGAAAGAGAGACAGAGCACCTGGAGAGAGACAGAGCACCTGGAGAGAGAGAATACAGAGCACCTGGAAAGAGAGACAGAGCACCTGGAGAGAGACGGAGCACCTGGAGAGAGAGAATACAGAGCACCTGGAGAGAGAGACAGAGCACCTGGAAAGAGAGACAGAGCACCTGGAGAGAGACGGAGCACCTGGAGAGAGACGGAGCACCTGGAGAGAGACGGAGCACCTGGAGAGAGACGGAGCACCTGGAGAGAGACGGAGCACCTGGAGAGAGAGACAGAGCATCTGGAGAGAGAGAATACAGAGCACCTGGAGAGAGACGGAGCACCTGGAGAGAGAGACAGAGCACCTGGAGAGAGAGACATAGCACCTGGAGACAGAGAGCACCCGGAGAGATAGAGCGAGAGAGGGAGAGAGAGAGAGACAGAGCACCTGGAGAGAGACAGAGAGAGCACCTGGAGAAAGACAGAGCACCTGGAGAGAGAGAGCACCTGGAGAGAGAGACAGAGCACCCGGAGAGAGAGACAGAGCACCCGGAGAGAGATACAGAGCACCTGGAGAGAGAGAGAGCACCTGGAGAGAGAGACAGAGCACCTGGAGAGAGAGAGAGCACCTGGAAAGAGATACAGAGCACCTGGAGAGAGAGACAGAGCACCTGGAGAGAGAGACAGAGCACCTGGAGAGAGAGACAGAGCACCTGGAGAGAGAGACAGAGCACCTGGAGACAGAGAGAGCACCTAGAGAGAGAGAGAGAGACAGAGCACCTGGAGAGAGACACAGAGCACCTGGAGAGAGAGAGCGGGAGAGAGAGAGAGGCAGAGCACCTGGAGAGAGAGCGACAGCGACAGGGAACCTGGAGAGACACTATCTTTCAATATATACAGTGCTTTGCGAAAGTATTCGGACCCCTTGAACTTTGCGACCTTTTGCCACATTTCAGGCTTCAAACATAAAGATATAAAACTGTATTTTTTGTGAAGAATCAACAACAAGTGGGACACAATCATGAAGTGGAACGACATTTATTGGATTTTTCAAACTTTTTTAACAAATCAAAAACTGAAAAATTGGGCGTGCAAAATTATTCAGCCCCTTTACTTTCAGTGCAGCAAACTCTCTCCAGAAGTTCAGTGAGGATCTCTGAATGATCCAATGTTGACCTAAATGACTAATGATGATAAATACAATCCACCTGTGTGTAATCAAGTCTCCGTATAAATGCACCTGCACTGTGATAGTCTCAGAGGTCCGTTAAAAGCGCTGAGAGCATCATGAAGAACAAGGAACACACCAGGCAGGTCCGAGATACTGTTGTGAAGAAGTTTAAAGCCGGATTTGGATACAAAAAGATTTCCCAAGCTTTAAACATCCCAAGGAGCACTGTGCAAGCGATAATATTGAAATGGAAGGAGTATCAGACCACTGCAAATCTACCAAGACCTGGCCGTCCCTCTAAACTTTCAGCTCATACAAGGAGAAGACTGGTCAGAGATGCAGCCAAGAGGCCCATGATCACTCTGGATGAACTGCAGAGATCTACAGCTGAGGTGGGAGACTCTGTCCATAGGACAACAATCAGTCGCAAGAATGTGGCAAGAAGAAAGCCATTTCTTAAAGATATCTATAAAAAGTGTTGTTTAAAGTTTGCCACAAGCCACCTGGGAGACACACCAAACATGTGGAAGAAGGTGCTCTGGTCAGATGAAACCAAAATTGAACTTTTTGGCAACAATGCAAAACGTTATGTTTGGCGTAAAAGCAACACAGCCCATCACCCTGAACACACCATCCCCACTATCAAACATGGTGGTGGCAGCATCATGGTTTGGGCCTGCTTTTCTTCAGCAGGGACAGAGAAGATGGTTAAAATTGGAGCCAAATACAGGACCATTCTGGAAGAAAACCTGATGGAGTCTGCAAAAGACCTGAGACTGGGACGGAGATTTGTCTTCCAACAAGACAATGATCCAAAACATAAATCAAAATCTACAATGTAATGGTTCAAAAATAAACATATCCAGGTGTTAGAATGGCCAAGTCAAAGTCCAGACCTGAATCCAATCGAGAATCTGTGGAAAGAACTGAAAACTGCTGTTCACAAATGCTCTCCATCCAACCTCACTGAGCTCGAGCTGTTTTGCAAGGAGGAATGGGAAAAAAATTCAGTCTCTCGATGTGCAAAACTGATAGAGACATACCCCAAGCGACTTACAGCTGTAATCGCAGCAAAAGGTGGCGCTACAAAGAATTAACTAAAGGGGGCTGAATAATTTTGCACGCCCAATTTTTCAGTTTGTGATTTGTCAAAAAAGTTTGAAATATCCAAAAAATGTCGTTCCACTTCATGATTGTGTCCCACTTGTTGTTGATTCTTCACAAACAAATACAGTTTTATATCTTTATGTTTGAAGCCTGAAATGTGGCAAAAGGTCGCAAAGTTCAAGGGGGCCGAATACTTTCACAAGGCACTGTACATTTATTAGCATGTCTTGTGATGTCTCTTTTTACTGTCTGTGTGTGTGTGTGTGTGTGTGTGTGTGTGTGTGTGTGTGTGTGTGTGTGTGTGTGTGTTCTTACTGGCAGAGGGGTGGTTGGTGAGGGTGGTGGGTACAGATGCCCTGGTTGTGACAGTAGTCAGAGTGACAGACCGAGGAACAGACGGCCATGTGACCTGGTCTGGACAAACACTCAAAACCTGCTGCAGGGCAGTTGAACAACCACAAACACACATCATCCTGCACACCTGGGGGAGGAGGAGAGGGAGAGAGAAGAGAGGGAAGGAGAGAACAGAGAAGGAAGAAGAGAGAAGGAGAGAATGGAGAGGGAAGGAGAGAGGAGAGAGAAGGAGAGAACGGAGAGGGAGAGAGGGAACGAGAGAACGGAGAGAGAGAGAGGAGAGAGGGAGAGAGGAAGAGAGGAAATGAGAGAGAGAGGAGAGAAGAGAGGGAGAGAGGAGGAGAGAGAATAGAGGGAAGGAAAGAACGGAGAGAGAGGGAGAGAGAAGAGGGAAGGAGAGAAAGGAGAGGGAGAGGATAAGATAAGAAAAGAGGGAGGGAGGGAGAGAAAGGAGAGAGAGAAGAAGAGAAAGGGAGAGAAGAACAGAAGGAAGGAGAGAATGGAGAGAATGGAGAGGAGAGAAGAAGGAGAGTAGGAAGGAAAGAGGGAGAGTAGGAGAGAAGGAGAGAGAAGAAAGGGAAGGAGAGAAGAGAGAGGGAGATTGAGAAGAAAGAGGAGGAGAGAGAAGGAGAGAACGGAGAGGGAGAGAGGGAACGAGAGAACGGAGAGGGAGAGGAGAGAGGAAGAGAGGGAACGAGAGAACGGAGAGGGAGAGGAGAGAGGGAGAGAGGAAGAGAGGGAAGGAGAGAATGGAGAGAGGGAGATTGAGAAGAAAGAGGAGGAGAGAGAAGAGAGCGAAGGAGAAAAAGGAGAGGGGATGAGGAGAGAAGAAGAGAGAGATTTTTTAACAAAAAGCTTTGACCAAAAAGCTAACAGTGTTTAATAGTTGAACAGTTCTGAGGATCTGGAGAACTCAAACAGAGCAGGCTTTGGTTACAGCCCAGCACTAACACACCCAATTACACCGAGCAAGGCCTTGAGGAGCAGTTCATTGGTTGAGCGGTATTAGTGCTGGGCTAAAACAAAACCTTGCACCGTCTGGCAGACCCCTGACTCACCTCCCACAGTAACGTTCGTAACCTTTGACCCTCTGAAGCTCCGCCCCTCTCTGACAGCCTGGGCCAATCCGGTGCGTTCCAGCAGAGACCCCGCTCCTGATACGCCCAGCCAGGCCAACGCTCCTGAGGTCCTAAACACCACCACACTCTGCACCACTCGACCTCTAGAGGATAGTTTAATATATTAATCACACTCTGTACCTCTAGAGGTTTAATATATTAATCACACTCTGTACCTCTAGAGGTTTAATATATTAATCACACTCTGTACCTCTAGAGGTTTAATATATTAATCACACTCTGTACCTCTAGAGGATAGTTTAATATATTAATCACACTCTGAACCTCTAGAGGTTTAATATATTAATCACACTCTGTATCTCTAGAGGATAGTTTAATATATTAATCACACTCTGTACCTCTAGAGGTTTAATATATTAATCACACTCTGTACCACTAGAGGTTTAATATATTAATCACACTCTGTACCACTAGAGGTTTAATATATTAATCACACTCTGTACCTCTAGAGGTTTAATATATTAATCACACTCTGTACCTCTAGAGGATAGTTTAATATATTAATCACACTCTGTACCTCTAGAGGTTTAATATATTAATCACACTCTGTACCTCTAGAGGTTTAATATATTAATCACACTCTGTACCTCTAGAGGTTTAATATATTAATCACACTCTGTACCTCTAGAGGTTTAATATATTAATCACACTCTGTACCTCTAGAGGTTTAATATATTAATCACACTCTGTACCTCTAGAGGTTTAATATATTAATCACACTCTGTACCTCTAGAGGATAGTTTAATATATTAATCACACTCTGTACCTCTAGAGGTTTAATATATTAATCACACTCTGTACCTCTAGAGGTTTAATATATTAATCACACTCTGTACCTCTAGAGGATAGTTTAATATATTAATCACACTCTGTACCTCTAGGGGTTCAATATATTAATCACACTCTGTACCTCTAGAGGTTTAATATATTAATCACACTCTGTACCTCTAGAGGTTTAATATATTAATCACATTCTGTACCTCTAGAGGTTTAATATATTAATCACACTCTGTACCTCTAGAGGTTTAATATATTAATCACACTCTGTACCACTAGAGGATAGTTTAATATATTAATCACACTCTGTACCTCTAGAGGTTTAATATATTAATCACACTCTGTACCACTAGAGGATAGTTTAATATATTAATCACACTCTGTACCTCTAGAGGTTTAATATATTAATCACACTCTGTACCTCTAGAGGTTTAATATATTAATCACACTCTGTACCTCTAGAGGATAGTTTAATATATTAATCACACTCTGTACCTCTAGAGGATAGTTTAATATATTAATCACACTCTGTACCTCTAGAGGTTTAATATATTAATCACACTCTGTACCTCTAGAGGTTTAATATATTAATCACACTCTGTACCTCTAGAGGTTTAATATATTAATCACACTCTGTACCACTAGAGGATAGTTTAATATATTAATCACACTCTGTACCACTAGAGGTTTAATATATTAATCACACTCTGTACCTCTAGAGGTTTAATATATTAATCACACTCTGTACCTCTAGAGGATAGTTCAATATATTAATCACACTCTGTACCTCTAGAGGATAGTTCAATATATTAATCACACTCTGTACCTCTAGAGGATAGTTTAATATATTAATCACACTCTGTACCTCTAGAGGTTTAATATATTAATCACACTCTGTACCACTAGAGGTTTAATATATTAATCACACTCTGTACCTCTAGAGGTTTAATATATTAATCACACTCTGTACCTCTAGAGGTTTAATATATTAATCACACTCTGTACCTCTAGAGGTTTAATATATTAATCACACTCTGTACCTCTAGAGGATAGTTTAATATATTAATCACACTCTGTACCTCTAGAGGTTTAATATATTAATCACACTCTGTACCTCTAGAGGTTTAATATATTAATCACACTCTGTACCACTAGAGGTTTAATATATTAATCACACTCTGTACCACTAGAGGTTCAATATATTAATCACACTCTGTACCACTAGAGGTTTAATATATTAATCACACTCTGTACCTCTAGAGGATAGTTTAATATATTAATCACACTCTGTACCTCTAGAGGTTTAATATATTAATCACACTCTGTACCTCTAGAGGTTTAATATATTAATCACACTCTGTACCTCTAGAGGTTTTAATATATTAATCACACTCTGTACCTCTAGAGGATAGTTTAATATATTAATCACACTCTGTACCTCTAGAGGATAGTTTAATATATTAATCACACTCTGTACCTCTAGAGGTTTAATATATTAATCACACTCTGTACCTCTAGAGGTTTAATATATTAATCACACTCTGTACCTCTAGAGGTTTAATATATTAATCACACTCTGTACCACTAGAGGATAGTTTAATATATTAATCACACTCTGTACCACTAGAGGTTTAATATATTAATCACACTCTGTACCTCTAGAGGTTTAATATATTAATCACACTCTGTACCTCTAGAGGATAGTTCAATATATTAATCACACTCTGTACCTCTAGAGGATAGTTCAATATATTAATCACACTCTGTACCTCTAGAGGATAGTTTAATATATTAATCACACTCTGTACCTCTAGAGGTTTAATATATTAATCACACTCTGTACCACTAGAGGTTTAATATATTAATCACACTCTGTACCTCTAGAGGTTTAATATATTAATCACACTCTGTACCTCTAGAGGTTTAATATATTAATCACACTCTGTACCTCTAGAGGTTTAATATATTAATCACACTCTGTACCTCTAGAGGATAGTTTAATATATTAATCACACTCTGTACCTCTAGAGGTTTAATATATTAATCACACTCTGTACCTCTAGAGGTTTAATATATTAATCACACTCTGTACCACTAGAGGTTTAATATATTAATCACACTCTGTACCACTAGAGGTTCAATATATTAATCACACTCTGTACCACTAGAGGTTTAATATATTAATCACACTCTGTACCTCTAGAGGATAGTTTAATATATTAATCACACTCTGTACCTCTAGAGGTTTAATATATTAATCACACTCTGTACCTCTAGAGGTTTAATATATTAATCACACTCTGTACCTCTAGAGGTTTTAATATATTAATCACACTCTGTACCTCTAGAGGATAGTTTAATATATTAATCACACTCTGTACCTCTAGAGGTTTAATATATTAATCACACTCTGTACCTCTAGAGGATAGTTTAATATATTAATCACACTCTGTACCTCTAGAGGTTTAATATATTAATCACACTCTGTATCTCTAGAGGATAGTTTAATATATTAATCACACTCTGTACCTCTAGAGGTTTAATATATTAATCACACTCTGTACCTCTAGAGGTTTAATATATTAATCACACTCTGTACCACTAGAGGTTTAATATATTAATCACACTCTGTACCTCTAGAGGTTTAATATATTAATCACACTCTGTACCACTAGAGGATAGTTTAATATATTAATCACACTCTGTACCTCTAGAGGTTTAATATATTAATCACACTCTGTACCTCTAGAGGTTTAATATATTAATCACACTCTGTACCTCTAGAGGATAGTTCAATATATTAATCACACTCTGTACCTCTAGAGGTTTAATATATTAATCACACTCTGTACCTCTAGAGGATAGTTTAATATATTAATCACACTCTGTACCTCTAGAGGATAGTTCAATATATTAATCACACTCTGTACCTCTAGAGGATAGTTCAATATATTAATCACACTCTGTACCTCTAGAGGATAGTTTAATATATTAATCACACTCTGTACCTCTAGAGGTTTAATATATTAATCACACTCTGTACCACTAGAGGTTTAATATATTAATCACACTCTGTACCTCTAGAGGTTTAATATATTAATCACACTCTGTACCTCTAGAGGTTTAATATATTAATCACACTCTGTACCTCTAGAGGATAGTTTAATATATTAATCACACTGTACCTCTAGAGGTTAAATATATTAATCACACTCTGTACCTCTAGAGGTTTAATATATTAATCACACTCTGTACCTCTAGAGGATAGTTTAATATATTAATCACACTCTGTACCACTAGAGGTTTAATATATTAATCACACTCTGTACCTCTAGAGGTTTAATATATTAATCACACTCTGTACCTCTAGAGGTTTAATATATTAATCACACTCTGTACCTCTAGAGGATAGTTTAATATATTAATCACACTCTGTACCTCTAGAGGTTTAATATATTAATCACACTCTGTACCTCTAGAGGTTTAATATATTAATCACACTCTGTACCTCTAGAGGTTTAATATATTAATCACACTCTGTACCTCTAGAGGTTTAATATATTAATCACACTCTGTACCACTAGAGGATAGTTTAATATATTAATCACACTCTGTACCTCTAGAGGTTTAATATATTAATCACACTCTGTACCTCTAGAGGTTTAATATATTAATCACACTCTGTACCTCTAGAGGATAGTTCAATATATTAATCACACTCTGTACCTCTAGAGGTTTAATATATTAATCACACTCTGTACCTCTAGAGGATAGTTTAATATATTAATCACACTCTGTACCTCTAGAGGATAGTTCAATATATTAATCACACTCTGTACCTCTAGAGGTTTAATATATTAATCACACTCTGTACCTCTAGAGGTTTAATATATTAATCACACTCTGTACCTCTAGAGGATAGTTCAATATATTAATCACACTCTGTACCTCTAGAGGATAGTTTAATATATTAATCACACTCTGTACCTCTAGAGGTTTAATATATTAATCACACTCTGTACCACTAGAGGTTTAATATATTAATCACACTCTGTACCTCTAGAGGTTTAATATATTAATCACACTCTGTACCTCTAGAGGTTTAATATATTAATCACACTCTGTACCTCTAGAGGATAGTTTAATATATTAATCACACTGTACCTCTAGAGGTTAAATATATTAATCACACTCTGTACCTCTAGAGGTTTAATATATTAATCACACTCTGTACCTCTAGAGGATAGTTTAATATATTAATCACACTCTGTACCACTAGAGGTTTAATATATTAATCACACTCTGTATCTCTAGAGGTTTAATATATTAATCACACTCTGTACCTCTAGAGGTTTAATATATTAATCACACTCTGTACCTCTAGAGGATAGTTTAATATATTAATCACACTCTGTACCTCTAGAGGTTTAATATATTAATCACACTCTGTACCTCTAGAGGTTTAATATATTAATCACACTCTGTATCTCTAGAGGTTTAATATATTAATCACACTCTGTACCTCTAGAGGATAGTTCAATATATTAATCACACTCTGTACCTCTAGAGCAGGGGTGTCAAAGTCAAATGGACGGAGGGCCAAATAAAAAATTTAGCTACAAGCCGAGGGCCGGACTGTTCGAATGTTCATTGAAAAATTTTTAAATGACGCATATAGTCTAGTGAACCTAATTGAACCTACTGAAAACCTAACAAATATATTCCAATATGATCAGATAAATAAAGCAATATTTTCTTATGGCTCTGTCAGTAATCTTTAATTTTCAACAGACACAAAAGACAAATTTCCTTTATATAAAAATCCCCATAACATGAACATTAAATGAAAGAAACCGGTATTCAAGGCACCATCAGTAGCCTATATTTTCTATTTTAGCAAAAGTGGGCTAAATTTACTTCAAAGAAAAAAACAATAATAGCAATTTTCTATCATCCACTCAACTGAAATATTTTTAAAATATAATTGGATTGAAATACAATAAAATAAAGTGCAAAAATCTATTAATCAAAAACAACACTTTGTTTAAGGAGAAGTAACATGCAGTGAAAACAAATATTAAACTTTAACTTTTAAACTTGAACTGAGTAAAAACTCTAAATATGTGATTGCACAGTAATGTTCACTTGTTTGAGGTTGAGGGTGATACTTGGTGGTGTCCCATCTTTTCCACAAGTTCATCAATGTTCGGGGTAAGGCTCTGAGCTGAGGAAATCCTCAGAATTGAGTGGAGGTGTTCAGCAGTAAGTCGACTTCTGTGTGATGTTTTGTTCAGGTTCATCAAAGAAAAAAGTTGTTCACACAGGTATGTGCTGCCAAACATAGACAACGTTTGAGCAGCCTGGATGCGCAGCTGGGGCATTGTGTCGGGGAGGAAACGGGCGAACTCCGCAGCACCCACTGCCGCATATTTTGCCCTCAGTGCATCATTGCATTGGAGGTCAATCAACTCCATTTGGAGGTTTGGTGGTGAGCTTTCCACGTCAACAGCAAATGGGTTACCGAGCAGTTCCAACCTGCTTTTTTGTGCTTCAAAGTCAGCAAATCGGCGTCGAAAGTCAGCGGCAAGCATACCTATTTTATCAGCCAACTGTGCGCTCGGGAACGCACTGGTAGAGAGCTTCTCTTTCATGGTCTGGCAGCTGGGAAAGTGGCTCAAATTTTCTTTCCGCATCTGCGTCTCCCACAGAGTCAGTTTGGTTTTAAATGCCTTCACTGTACTGTACATATCAGAGATGACATGATCCCGACCCTGCAGCTGCAAGTTCATTGCATTCAGATGACTCGTAATGTCACACAGAAAAGCCATTTCACACAGAAACATTTCGTCTCGGAGTTGTGTTGTGTCTTTCCCTTTGCTGTCCAAGAACAGACAAATCTCCTCACGAAGCTCGAAACATCTTTGAAGCACCTTTCCCTGGCTTAGCCATCGCACCTCTGTGTGATAAGGCAAATCACCATGCTCCGTTTCTAACTCCGTCAGAAATGCCTTGAACTGGCGGTGATTCAAACCTTTGGCTCTGATAAAGTTAACTGTGCGCGTGATGATGCTCATTACATGCTCCATTTTCAAGCACAACGCTTCCTGGTGTATGATACAATGATAAGCTGTCAGCTCACCTGTCGCGTTTTCCTCTTGCATCTTTTCCCGTATCTTCGCCACCAGTCCGCTCCTGTGTCCACACATCGCAGGTGCTCCGTCGGTTTTCAAACCCACGAGTTTTTCCCAAGGCAGCTCCATCTCATTTACACATCTTGACACCTCTTCATACAAATCATGCCCCGTAGTTGTGCCATGCATAGGACGTAAAGCCAAAAACTCCTCTGTCACGCTTAGGCTGGAGTCCACTCCGCGGATGAAAATTGACAACTGGGCAATGTCAGAAATGTCGGTGCTCTCATCCACAGCCAAGGAATATGCAATGAAATCTTTTCCCTTTTTCACAAGCTGCTCTTTTAGATTGATGGACAACTGGTCTACTCTCTCGGCAATGGTGTTTCTGCTCAGACTCACATTTAAAAAGAGTTGTCTTTTTTCTGGGCAAACTTCGTCACAAACTTTAATCATGCAGTTTTTGATGAAATCCCCCTCCGTAAATGGCCGGGCTGATTTAGCGATCTCTTCTGCCAAAATAAAACTGGCCTTGACAGCAGCCTGGCCTTGTGATTTGGCTTTTTTGAACAGAGCCTGTCGAGATTTGAGGCCTCGTTTTAATTCCTCTGCCTTTTGTAGCCTTTGTTCCATGTCCATATTCTTGTTTTTGTCCGCGTGTTTCGTTTCATAATGTCGTCTCAGATTATACTCTTTCAGTACCGCCACACTTTCTCCACACAGAAGACACACAGGTTTTCCAGCTACCTCCGTGAACATATACTCCGACTCCCACCTTGTTTGAAACCCCGGTTCTCAGTGTCCACCTTCCGTTTTGCCATTTTTGATGGGTATCTGAAAGTTAATTTTACTGTGATGCTGACGACTGCTGTGCCAATAAATATTGAAATGAAGCAGCCTACTGCTCGGTGCGTCACCGTTGCATTGTGGGAAATGTAGTATTGGTGCGTGTAAAAGATCTGCGGGCTGCCGGCTTGCTGCGGTCTGCGGGCCGGTTCTAATAATAAATCAAGATCATCCCAGGGGCCGTAAAAAACCTTCTCGCGGGCCGGATGTGGCCCGCGGGCCTTGACTCTGACATATGTGCTCTAGAGGATAGTTTAATATATTAATCACACTCTGTACCTCTAGAGGTTTAATATATTAATCACACTCTGTACCTCTAGAGGTTTAATATATTAATCACACTCTGTACCTCTAGAGGATAGTTCAATATATTAATCACACTCTGTACCTCTAGAGGATAGTTTAATATATTAATCACACCTAATAAACTGGTCATGAGTGTACACTTTTGGTACATTTTTTAGCTAGCTCATCTGGTTAGTTAGCCCTCTGTCTCATTGACCACCCAACTGCGCTGACGCAAGCGAGCTAGCCACTTAATGTAACTTGTTTTCTCTAAGTGTATGTTAGCTAGCTCTGTTAGCCATGTTATGAATAAAACTACCATCTTCTGTAGACATCAGGGTCAGATTTCAGAGCGCTAGTTAGCTCCAAATGTGGTTTTAGCTCCGACTGCATGCTGACAGTGGTAGTGAATTCAGTGGCCATTCAGTGGCTAGCGACACTACAAACATCATTTTACCAGTTTCCCGTTAAGCACATATAATGGCTGTCCACCACAACATAACAGAGTTTCCTGATTGACAGTCTGTGTTTAATTTCATTGTGTATCAGAAACACAGTCTCAATTCATTTCAATGTGTATCAGAAACACAGTCTCAATTCATTTCAATGTGTACCAGAAACACAGTCTCAATTCATTTCAATGTGTACCAGAAACACAGTCTCAATTCATTTCAATGTGTACCAGAAACACAGTCTCAATTCATTTCAATGTGTACCAGAAACACAGTCTCAATTCATTTCAATGTGTATCAGAAACACAGTCTCAATTCATTTCAATGTGTATCAGAAACACAGTCACAATTCATTTCAATGTGTACCAGAAACACAGTCTCAATTCATTTCAATGTGTACCAGAAACACAGTCTCAATTCATTTCATTATGTATCAGAAACACAGTCTCAATTCATTTCAATGTGTATCAGAAACACAGTCTCAATTCATTTCAATGTGTACCAGAAACACAGTCTCAATTCATTTCAATGTGTATCAGAAACACAGTCTCAATTCATTTCAATGTGTACCAGAAACACAGTCTCAATTCATTTCAATGTGTACCAGAAACACAGTCTCAATTCATTTCATTATGTATCAGAAACACAGTCTCAATTCATTTCAATGTGTATCAGAAACACAGTCTCAATTCATTTCAATGTGTATCAGAAACACAGTCTCAATTCATTTCAATGTGTACCAGAAACACAGTCTCAATTCATTTCAATGTGTACCAGAAACACAGTCTCAATTCATTTCATTATGTATCAGAAACACAGTCTCAATTCATTTCAATGTGTATCAGAAACACAGTCTCAATTCATTTCAATGTGTACCAGAAACACAGTCTCAATTCATTTCAATGTGTACCAGAAACACAGTCTCAATTCATTTCAATGTGTACCAGAAACACAGTCTCAATTCATTCCAATGTGTACCAGAAACACAGTCTCAATTCATTTCAATGTGTACCAGAAACACAGTCTCAATTCATTTCAATGTGTACCAGAAACACAGTCTCAATTCATTTCAATGTGTACCAGAAACACAGTCTCAATTCATTTCAATGTGTATCAGAAACACAGTCTCAATTCATTTCAATGTGTATCAGAAACACAGTCTCAATTCATTTCAATGTGTACCAGAAACACAGTCTCAATTCATTTCAATGTGTATCAGAAACACAGTCTCAATTCATTTCAATGTGTACCAGAAACACAGTCTCAATTCATTTCAATGTGTATCAGAAACACAGTCTCAATTCATTTCAATGTGTACCAGAAACACAGTCTCAATTCATTTCAATGTGTATCAGAAACACAGTCTCAATTCATTTCAATGTGTATCAGAAACACAGTCTCAATTCATTTCAATGTGTATCAGAAACACAGTCTCAATTCATTTCAATGTGTACCAGAAACACAGTCTCAATTCATTTCAATGTGTATCAGAAACACAGTCTCAATTCATTTCAATGTGTACCAGAAACACAGTCTCAATTCATTTCAATGTGTATCAGAAACACAGTCTCAATTCATTTCAATGTGTATCAGAAACACAGTCTCAATTCATTTCATTGTGTATCAGAAACACAGTCTCAATTCATTTCAATGTGTACCAGAAACACAGTCTCAATTCATTTCAATGTGTACCAGAAACACAGTCTCAATTCATTCCAATGTGTACCAGAAACACAGTCTCAATTCATTTCAATGTGTACCAGAAACACAGTCTCAATTCATTTCAATGTGTAGCAGAAACACAGTCTCAATTCATTTCAATGTGAATAATCACCTGCTCCAAACCCCCTGCAGGTCCTGGAATCCCGGGGCTCTCTGGAGGTAGGGCGCCACCTGCAGGATGGGAGGAGGAAGTACACCGTCAATTCTCGACTACAGACTGGGGTTCATTACAGAGAACTACAATGGATAATAACCTGTTAACTACTACAGACTGGTGTGGATAATAACCTGTTAACAGACTGGTGTGGATAATAACCTGTTAACAGACTGGTGTGGATAATAACCTGTTAACAAACTGGTGTGGATAATAACCTGTTAACTACTACAGACTGGTGTGGATAATAACCTGTTAACTACTACAGACTGGTGTGGATAATAACCTGTTAACTACTACAGACTGGTGTGGATAATAACCTGTTAACAGACTGGTGTGGATAATAACCTGTTAACTACTACAGACTGGTGTGGATAATAACCTGTTAACTACTACAGACTGGTGTGGATAATAACCTGTTAACTACTACAGACTGGTGTGGATAATAACCTGTTAACAGACTGGTGTGGATAATAACCTGTTAACTACTACAGACTGGTGTGGATAATAACCTGTTAACAGACTGGTGTGGATAATAACCTGTTAACAGACTGGTGTGGATAATAAACTGTTAACTACTACAGACTGGTGTGGATAATAACCTGTTAACAGACTGGTGTGGATAATAACCTGTTAACAGACTGGTGTGGATAATAACCTGTTAACAGATAGGTCTGGAAAATAACCTGTTAACTACTACAGACTGGTGTGGATAATAACCTGTTAACTACTACAGACTGGTGTGGATAATAACCTGTTAACTACTACAGACTGGTGTGGATAATAACCTGTTAACTACTACAGACTGGTGTGGATAATAACCTGTTAACAGACTGGTGTGGATAATAACCTGTTAACAGACTGGTGTGGATAATAAACTGTTAACTACTACAGACTGGTGTGGATAATAACCTGTTAACAGACTGGTGTGGATAATAACCTGTTAACAGACTGGTGTGGATAATAACCTGTTAACAGATAGGTCTGGAAAATAACCTGTTAACTACTACAGACTGGTGTGGATAATAACCTGTTAACAGACTGGTGTGGATAATAACCTGTTAACAGACTGGTGTGGATAATAACCTGTTAACAGACTGGTGTGGATAATAACCTGTTAACAGACTGGTGTGGATAATAACCTGTTAACAGACTGGTGTGGATAATAACCTGTTAACAGACTGGTGTGGATAATAACCTGTTAACAGACTGGTGTGGATAATAACCTGTTAACTACTACAGACTGGTGTGGATAATAACCTGTTAACTACTACAGACTGGTGTGGATAATAACCTGTTAACAGACTGGTGTGGATAATAACCTGTTAACTACTACAGACTGGTGTGGATAATAACCTGTTAACAGACTGGTGTGGATAATAACCTGTTAACTACTACAGACTGGTGTGGATAATAACCTGTTAACAGACTGGTGTGGATAATAACCTGTTAACTACTACAGACTGGTGTGGATAATAACCTGTTAACTACTACAGACTGGTGTGGATAACAACCTGTTAACAGACTGGTGTGGATAATAACCTGTTAACAGACTGGTGTGGATAATAACCTGTTAACAGACTGGTGTGGATAATAACCTGTTAACAGACTGGTGTGGATAATAACCTGTTAACTACTACAGACTGGTGTGGATAATAACCTGTTAACTACTACAGACTGGTGTGGATAATAACCTGTTAACAGACTGGTGTGGATAATAACCTGTTAACTACTACAGACTGGTGTGGATAATAACCTGTTAACAGACTGGTGTGGATAATAACCTGTTAACTACTACAGACTGGTGTGGATAATAACCTGTTAACAGACTGGTGTGGATAATAACCTGTTAACAGACTGGTGTGGATAATAACCTGTTAACTACTACAGACTGGTGTGGATAATAACCTGTTAACTACTACAGACTGGTGTGGATAATAACCTGTTAACTACTACAGACTGGTGTGGATAATAACCTGTTAACTACTACAGACTGGTGTGGATAATAACCTGTTAACAGACTGGTGTGGATAATAACCTGTTAACTACTACAGACTGGTGTGGATAATAACCTGTTAACAGACTGGTGTGGATAATAACCTGTTAACAGACTGGTGTGGATAATAACCTGTTAACTACTACAGACTGGTGTGGATAATAACCTGTTAACTACTACAGACTGGTGTGGATAATAACCTGTTAACAGACTGGTGTGGATAATAACCTGTTAACTACTACAGACTGGTGTGGATAATAACCTGTTAACAGACTGGTGTGGATAATAACCTGTTAACAGACTGGTGTGGATAATAACCTGTTAACTACAACAGACTGGTGTGGATAATAACCTGTTAACAGACTGGTGTGGATAATAACCTGTTAACAGACTGGTGTGGATAATAACCTGTTAACAGACTGGTGTGGATAATAACCTGTTAACAGACTGGTGTGGATAATAACCTGTTAACTACTACAGACTGGTGTGGATAATAACCTGTTAACAGACTGGTGTGGATAATAACCTGTTAACTACTACAGACTGGTGTGGATAATAACCTGTTAACAGACTGGTGTGGATAATAACCTGTTAACAGACTGGTGTGGATAATAACCTGTTAACTACTACAGACTGGTGTGGATAATAACCTGTTAACAGAGTGGTGTGGATAATAACCTGTTAACTACTACAGACTGGTGTGGATAATAACCTGTTAACTACTACAGACTGGTGTGGATAATAACCTGTTAACAGACTGGTGTGGATAATAACCTGTTAACAGACTGGTGTGGATAATAACCTGTTAACAGACTGGTGTGGATAATAACCTGTTAACTACTACAGACTGGTGTGGATAATAACCTGTTAACTACTACAGACTGGTGTGGATAATAACCTGTTAACAGACTGGTGTGGATAATAACCTGTTAACTACTACAGACTGGTGTGGATAATAACCTGTTAACAGACTGGTGTGGATAATAACCTGTTAACTACTACAGACTGGTGTGGATAATAACCTGTTAACAGACTGGTGTGGATAATAACCTGTTAACTACTACAGACTGGTGTGGATAATAACCTGTTAACTACTACAGACTGGTGTGGATAACAACCTGTTAACAGACTGGTGTGGATAATAACCTGTTAACAGACTGGTGTGGATAATAACCTGTTAACAGACTGGTGTGGATAATAACCTGTTAACAGACTGGTGTGGATAATAACCTGTTAACTACTACAGACTGGTGTGGATAATAACCTGTTAACTACTACAGACTGGTGTGGATAATAACCTGTTAACAGACTGGTGTGGATAATAACCTGTTAACTACTACAGACTGGTGTGGATAATAACCTGTTAACAGACTGGTGTGGATAATAACCTGTTAACTACTACAGACTGGTGTGGATAATAACCTGTTAACAGACTGGTGTGGATAATAACCTGTTAACAGACTGGTGTGGATAATAACCTGTTAACTACTACAGACTGGTGTGGATAATAACCTGTTAACTACTACAGACTGGTGTGGATAATAACCTGTTAACTACTACAGACTGGTGTGGATAATAACCTGTTAACTACTACAGACTGGTGTGGATAATAACCTGTTAACAGACTGGTGTGGATAATAACCTGTTAACTACTACAGACTGGTGTGGATAATAACCTGTTAACAGACTGGTGTGGATAATAACCTGTTAACAGACTGGTGTGGATAATAACCTGTTAACTACTACAGACTGGTGTGGATAATAACCTGTTAACAGACTGGTGTGGATAATAACCTGTTAACTACTACAGAC
>NW_027002073.1:55000-65000 GCF_036934945.1 Oncorhynchus masou masou
GAGGAGAGGGGTGAGTCATGGAGGGTAGGGAGGAGAGGAGAGGAAGAGGAGGAGGAGGAGGAGGAGAGGGGTGAGTCATGGAGGGTAGGGAGGAGAGGAGAGGAGGATGAGGAGGAGGAGAGGGGGTGGGTCAGGGGGGAGAGAAGAGGAAGAGTAGAAGGAGGAGAGGGGTGAGTCAGGGGGAGAGAAGAGGAGGAGGAGGAGGAGGAGGAGAGGGGTGAGTCAGGGAGGGAAGGGAGGAGAGGAGAGGAAGAGGAGGAGGAGGAGGAGGAGGAGAGGGGTGAGTCAGGGAGGGAAGGGAGGAGAGGAGAGGAAGAGGAGGAGGAGGAGGAGGAAAGGGGTGAGTCAGTGGGGGTGTTTGGGGGAGTGTGTGTGGGGTGTGTTAGGATGGGAGGAGTCAGAGTGATTTGTGATGTTAGAGTGTTTGAGGGAGATAGAGATCCACTAGTAATGTCTGTCTCTAAAGAGAATGATGAATCCGTTCCACTGTTGATTTCTGTCCTGGTTGTCTGTCTTTGATTACTTCTGTCTGGATCCGGAGAGGAGGATGTTGGTGTTCGACTAGTGATGTCTGATTCAGGTAGCCCCTCAATCCCAGGTCCGCTGGTCTGACTCAAGGTGACCTCAGAGGTGACCTTTAACCCCTCAGGGTCAGGGGTCATCCCAGGTCCCCTCTCACCCCGCCCTACTCTGACGCTCCTGGTGCTCCTCCCCCCAGGGGGCCGGCCCCGCTCCGTCAGCCCAGCCAGGGTGTATCGTTGTGGGGTTAGCGTCCGGCCAGGCTTTCCTGGGCCTGCTAGAGGGCTGGAGGTCAGAGAGAGAGGGAGACGCAGGGCTCTGGGGAGGGAGATGGATGGGTCTCTGTGAGAGGTGTGTTGGTCTGTGGGTGAATCTGTAGGTGAGTGTGTGTGTTGGGCTGCGGGTGAGTCTATGGGTGAGTGTGTGGGTGAGTGTGTGGGTGAGTCTGTGGGTGAGTGTGTGGGTGAGTGTGTGTGTTGGTCTGTGGGTGAATGTGTGGGTGAGTGTGTGTGTTGGTCTGTGGGTGAGTGTGTGGGTGAGTGTGTGGGTGAGTCTGTGGATGAGTGTGTGGGTGAGTGTGTGGGTGAGTCTGTGGGTGAGTGTGTGGGTGAGTAGGTGTGTTGGTCTGTGGGTGAGTGTGTGTGTTGGTCTGTGGGTGAGTGTGTGGGTGAGTGTGTGTGTTGGTCTGTGGGTGAGTGTGTGTGTTGGTCCGTGAGTGAGACACATGTGTCAGTGTGTGTGTCCGTGTGTGTGTTCATTCCGGCAGGGTCCATGGGTAAGGTGTGTGTGTCCGTGTGTGTGTTCATTCCGGCAGGGTCCATGGGTAAGGTGTGTGTGTCCGTGTGTGTGTCCGTGTGTGTGCTCATTCCGGCAGGGTCCATGGGTAAGGTGTGTGTGTCAGTGTGTGTGTCCGTGTGTGTGTTCATTCCGGCAGGGTCCATGGGTAAGGTGTGTGTGTCAGTGTGTGTGTCCGTGTGTGTGTTCATTCCGGCAGGGTCCATGGGTAAGTTGTGTGTGTCAGTGTGTGTGTCCGTGTGTGTGTTCATTCCGGCAGGGTCCATGGGTAAGGTGTGTGTGTCAGTGTGTGTCCCCGTGTGTGTGTTCATTCCGGCAGGGTCCATGGGTAAGGTGTGTGTGTCAGTGTGTGTGTCCGTGTGTGTGTTCATTCCGGCAGGGTCCATGGGTAAGGTGTGTGTGTCCGTGTGTGTGTCCGTGTGTGTGTTCATTCCGGCAGGGTCCATGGGTAAGGTGTGTGTGTCAGTGTGTGTGTTCATTCCGGCAGGGTCCATGGGTAAGGTGTGTGTGTCAGGGTCGCACCCTGTAGTGACGTGGTCAACAGACTGAGGAGTTCCAGACGTATCCCTTCTATTGTCTGGTTCTTCCTCAGGAAGCAGGGGGACTTCCCTATCGGCGTGCCCAGCCACGGTGAGCCCCGCCTGGGGAGAGGACCGGGTTGACGGCCCCTGTAGGGTGGGGGTAGAACCAGGGATCCAGTCCAACTCTAAATCTCCCACAAAGCTTTCAGATGGTTGAAGACTGCCCTCATCAACCCTCTCTCCCCTCTCTCCCCCATCACCCCTCTCTCCCATCTCACCCCTCTCTCCCCCATCACCCCTCCGTCCCGTCAGAGTCAACATGTATTTGGTCATGTTCCGGGCAGTTCCATCGCCATTGAAGCTTTCGGAGCGTTGGACTGAAGACACGCCCATCCAAGGGCCTTGACGCTCCGAGGAATTCCAGTCGGCTTCCTGACCTGGAAACCGCAGGAACACACACACACACACACACACACACACACACACACACACACACACACACACACACACACACACACACACACACACACACACACACAGTCACACACACACACACACACACACACACACACACACACACACACACACACACACACACACACACACACACACACACACACACACACACACACACACACACACACACACAGACCTGAAACAACGGCCCATGATCAGGTCGGGAAAACAATCAACAGTCACCATAGCAACAGCATAGACACATTCACAAAGCTTCTCAGAGTTCCATCTAGTATCAGCAATTAGAGCTCTGGTCAACAGTAGTCCACTATATAGGGAATAGGGCTCTGGTCTATAGTAGTACCACTATATAGGGAATAGGGCTCTGGTCAACGGTAGTCCACTATATAGGGAATAGGGCTCTGGTCAACGGTAGTCCACTATATAGGGAATAGGGCTCTGGTCAACGGTAGTCCACTATATAGGGAATAGGGCTCTGGTCAACAGTAGTCCACTATATAGGGAATAGGGCTCTGGTCAACAGTAGTCCACTATATAGGGAATAGGGCTCTGGCCTATAGTAGAACCACTATATAGGGAATAGAGCTCTGGTCAACAGTAGTCCACTATATAGGGAATAGGGCTCTGGTCAACAGTAGTCCACTATATAGGGAATAGGGCTCTGGTCTATAGTAGTACCACTATATAGGGAATATGGCTCTGGTCTATAGTAGTACCACTATACAGGGAATAGGGCTCTGGTCTATAGTAGTACACTATATAGGTAATAGGGCTCTGGTCAACAGTAGTCCACTATATAGGTAATAGGGTCTCTAAGGTCAGGGCGTGACTATATATATAGATAATAGGGTCTCTAAGGTCAGGGCGTGACTATATAGGGAATAGAGCTCTCTCTCTCTAAGGTCAGGGTGTGACTATATAGTAGTCCACAATATAGGGAATAGAGCTCTCTCTCTCTAAGGTCAGGGTGTGACTATATAGGGTATAGAGCTCTCTCTCTCTAAGGTCAGGGCGTGACTATATAGGGAATAGAGCTCTCTCTCTCTAAGGTCAGGGTGTGACTATATAGGGAATAGAGCTCTCTCTCTCTAAGGTCAGGGTGTGACTATATAGGGAATAGAGCTCTCTCTCTAAGGTCAGGGTGTGACTATATAGGGAATAGAGCTCTCTCTCTAAGGTCAGGGCGTGACTATATAGGGAATAGAGCTCTCTCTCTCTAAGGTCAGGGTGTGACTATATAGGGAATAGAGCTCTCTCTCTAAGGTCAGGGCGTGACTATATAGGGAATAGAGCTCTCTCTCTCTAAGGTCAGGGTGTGACTATATAGGGAATAGAGCTCTCTCTCTAAGGTCAGGGCGTGACTCTATAGGGAATAGAGCTCTCTCTCTAAGGTCAGGGCGTGACTATATAGGGAATAGAGCTCTCTCTCTCTAAGGTCAGGGTGTGACTATATAAGGAATAGAGCTCTGTCTCTCTAAGGTCAGGGTGTGACTATATAAGGAATAGAGCTCTCTCTCTAAGGTCAGGGCGTGACTATATAGTAGTCCACTATATAGGGAATAGAGCTCTCTCTCTCTAAGGTCAGGGTGTGACTATATAGGGAATAGAGCTCTCTCTCTAAGGTCAGGGCGTGACTATATAGGGAATAGAGCTCTCTCTCTCTAAGGTCAGGGTGTGACTATATAGGGAATAGAGCTCTCTCTCTAAGGTCAGGGTGTGACTATATAGGGAATAGAGCTCTCTCTCTAAGGTCAGGGCGTGACTATATAGTAATCCACTATATAGGGAATAGAGCTCTCTCTCTCTAAGGTCAGGGTGTGACTATATAGGGAATAGAGCTCTCTCTCTAAGGTCAGGGCGTGACTATATAGGGAATAGAGCTCTCTCTCTAAGGTCAGGGCGTGACTATATAGGGAATAGAGCTCTCTCTCTCTAAGGTCAGGGTGTGACTATATAGGGAATAGAGCTCTCTCTCTCTAAGGTCAGGGCGTGACTATATAGGGAATAGAGCTCTCTCTCTCTAAGGTCAAGGCGTGACTATATAGGGAATAGAGCTCTCTCTCTAAGGTCAGGGCGTGACTATATAGTAGTCCACTATATAGGGAACAGGGTACCGTTTGTTCCCATGACTAACCTGTAGAGAACAGCTGTAAGTTGAGAGCTGGTGGGTCTCAGGACCCTCCAGGTGACTACAGCTTTACCACGGCCCAGGAGGAGAGCCCTCTGCCCGGCCACCAACCCCCGCTGCTCCCCGCTGGCTCCACAGAGCACCGTGACCTCTGGCCCCCGGTCCACAGACACCCGCTGCTCCCCGCTGGCTCCACAGAGCACCGTGACCTCTGGCCCCCGGCCACCAACCCCCGCTGCTCCCCGCTGGCTCCACAGAGCACCGTGACCTCTGGCCCCCGGTCCACAGACACCCGCTGCCCCCCGCTGGCTCCACAGAGCACCGTGACCTCTGGCCCCCGGTCCACAGACACCCGCTCCAGCCGTACTGTCCCGTTAGCAGGGACACCTATAACCCAGGTGACTATATAGACTACATAGACCATATAGACTACAGGCCTACTGACAGACTATATAGACTACAGGTCCGACTGATAGACTACAGGCCTACTGATAGACTATATAGACTACAGGCCCTACTGATAGACTACAGGCCTACTGATAGACTATATAGACTACAGGTCTACTGATAGACTATATAGACTACAGGCCTACTGATAGACTATATAGACTACAGGCCCTACTGATAGACTACAGGCCTACTGATAGACTATATAGACTACAGGCCTACTGATAGACTATATAAACTACAGGCCTACTGATAGACTATATAGACTACAGGCCTACTGATAGACTATATAGGCTACAGGCCTACTGATAGACTATATAGACTACAGGCCTACTGATAGACTATATAGACTACAGGTCCGAATGATAGACTACAGGCCTACTGATAGACTATATAGACTACAGGCCTACTGATAGACTATATAATCTACAGGCCTACTGATAGACTATATAGACTACAGGCCTACTGATAGACTATATAGGCTACAGGCCTACTGATAGACTATATAGACTACAGGCCTACTGATAGACTATATAGGCTACAGGCCTACTGATAGACTATATAGGCTACAGGCCCTACTGATAGACTATATAGACTACAGGCCTACTGATAGACTACAGGCCTACTGATAGACTATATAGACTACAGGCCTACTGATAGACTATATAGGCTACAGGCCTACTGATAGACTATATAGACTACAGGCCTACTGATAGACTATATAGGCTACAGGCCTACTGATAGACTATATAGGCTACAGGCCCTACTGATAGACTATATAGACTACAGGCCTACTGATAGACTACAGGCCTACTGATAGACTATATAGACTACAGGCCTACTGATAGACTATTTAGACTACAGGCCTACTGATAGACTATATAGACTACAGGTCCGACTGATAGACTACAGGCCTACTGATAGACTATATAAACTACAGGCCTACTGATAGACTATATAGACTACAGGACTACTGATAGACTACAGGCCTACTGATAGAATACAGGCCTACTGATAGACTATATAGACTACAGGCCTACTGATAGACTACAGGCCTACTGATAGAGTATATAGACTACAGGCCTACTGATAGACTACAGGTCTACTGATAGACTATATAGACTACAGGCCCTACTGATAGACTACAGGCCTACTGATAGACTATATAGACTACAGGTCCGACTGATAGACTATATAGACTACAGGCCTACTGATAGACTATATAGACTACAGGCCTACTGATAGACTACAGGCCTACTGATAGACTATATAGACTACAGGCCTACTGATAGACTACAGGCCTACTGATACACTATATAGACTACAGGCCTACTGATAGACTATATAGACTACAGGCCTACTGATAGACTATATAGACTACAGGCCTACTGATACACTTTATAGACTACAGGCCTACTGATAGACTACAGGCCTACTGATAGACTATATAGACTACAGGCCCTACTGATAGACTATATAGACTACAGGTCTACTGAAAGACTACAGGCCTACTGATAGACTATATAGACTACAGGCCTACTGATAGACTATATAGACTACAGGCCTACTGATAGACTATATAGACTACTGGCCCTACTGATAGACTATATAGACTACAGGCCTACTGATAGACTATATAGACTACTGGCCCTACTGATAGACTATATAGACTACAGGCCTACTGATAGACTATATAGACTACTGGCCCTACTGATAGACTATATAGACTACTGGCCCTACTTATAGACTATATAGACTACAGACCTACTGATAGACTATATAGACTACAGGCCTACTGATAGACTATATCGACTACAGGCCTACTGATAGACTATATAGACTACAGACCTACTGACTGATAGACTATATAGACTACAGGCCTACTGATAGACTATATAGACTACAGGCCTACTGATAGACCATATAGACTACAGACCTACTGATAGACTATATAGACTACAGGCCTACTGATAGACTATATAGACTACAGGCCAACTGATAGACTATATAGACTACAGGCCTACTGATAGACTATATAGACTACAGGCCTACTGATAGACCATATAGACTACAGACCTACTGATAGACTATATAGACTACAGGCCTACTGATAGACTATATAGACTACAGGCCTACTGATAGACTATATAGACTACAGACCTACTGATAGACTATATAGACTACAGGCCTACTGATAGACTATATAGACTACAGGCCTACTGATAGACTACAGGCCTACTGATAGACTACAGGCCTACTGATAGACTACAGGCCTACTGATAGACTATATAGACTGCAGGCCTACTGATAGACTACAGGCCTACTGATAGACTATATAGACTACAGGCCTACTGATAGACTATATAGACTACAGGCCTACTGATAGACTATATAGACTACAGGCCTACTGATAGACTATATAGACTACAGGCCTACTGATAGACTATATAGACTACAGGCCTACTGATAGACTATACAGACTACAGGCCTACTGATAGACTATATAGACTACAGGCCTACTGATAGACCATATAGACTACAGGCCTACGGATAGACTATATAGGCTACAGGCCTACTGATAGACTATACAGACTACAGGCCTACTGATAGACTATATAGACTACAGGCCTACTGATAGACTATATAGGCTACAGGCCTACTGATAGACTATATAGACTACAGGCCTACTGATAGACTACAGGCCTACAGATAGACTACAGGCCTACTGATAGACTACAGGCCTACTGATAGACTATATAGACTACAGGCCTACTGATAGACTATATAGACTACAGGCCTACTTATAGACTACAGGCCCTACTGATAGAGTATATAGACTACAGGCCTACTGATAGACTATATAGACTACAGGCCTACTGATAGACTATATAGACTACAGGCCTACTGATAGACTATATAGACTACAGGCCTACTTATAGACTACAGGCCTACTGATAGACTATATAGACTACAGGCCTACTGATAGACTATACAGACTACAGGCCTACTGATAGACTATATAGACTACAGGCCTACTGATAGACCATATAGACTACAGGCCTACGGATAGACTATATAGGCTACAGGCCTACTGATAGACTATACAGACTACAGGCCTACTGATAGACTATATAGACTACAGGCCTACTGATAGACTATATAGACTACAGACCTACTGATAGACTATATAGACTACAGGCCTACTGATAGACTACAGGCCTACAGATAGACTACAGGCCTACTGATAGACTACAGGCCTACTGATAGACTATATAGACTACAGGCCTACTGATAGACTATATAGACTAAAGGCCTACTTATAGACTACAGGCCCTACTGATAGAGTATATAGACTACAGGCCTACTGATAGACTATATAGACTACAGGCCTACTGATAGACTATATAGACTACAGGCCTACTGATAGACTATATAGACTACAGGCCTACTTATAGACTACAGGCCAACTGATAGACTATATAGACTACAGGCCTACTGATAGACTATATAGACTACAGGCCTACTGATAGACTACAGGCCTACTGATAGACTACAGGCCTACTGATAGACTATATAGACTACAGGCCTACTGATAGACTACAGGCCTACTGATAGACTATATAGACTACAGGCCTACTGATAGACTATATAGACTACAGGCCTACTGATAGACTATATAGACTACAGGCCTACTGATAGACTATATAGACTACAGGCCAACTGATAGACTATATAGACTACAGGCCTACTGATAGACTATATAGACTACAGGCCTACTGATAGACTACAGGCCTACTGATAGACTATATAGACTACAGGCCTACTGATAGACTATATAGACTACAGACCTACTGATAGACTATATAGACTACAGGCCTACTGATAGACTATATAGACTACAGGCCTACTGATAGACTATATAGACTACAGGCCTACTGATAGACTATATAGACTACAGGCCTACTGATAGACTATATAGACTACAGGCCCTACTGATATAGACTATATAGACTAGGTACATTCCATACCTGTTATAACCTGTCTAGAACAATAAACAGGTACATTTCATACCTGTTATAACCTGTTATAACCTGTCTAGGACAATAAACAGGTACATTCCATACCTGTTATAACCTGTCTATGACAATAAACAGGGACATTCCATACCTGTTATAACCTGTCTAGGACAATAAACAGGGACAATCCAGACATGTTATAACCTGTCTAGGACAATAAAGTCAACGACTTATAGAAGTAAACGTTTCTAAAAGTCAATCACTGTCACTCCTCCTGGGGCGGCAGGGTAGCTTGGTGGTCGGAGCGTTGGGTTGGTAACCGAAAGGTTGCAAGTTCAAATCCCTGAGCTGACAAGGTACAAATCAGTCATTCTGCCCATGAACAAGCCTAGTTAAATAAAGGTAAAGTAAAAAAAATATAAACTTCGCCACCTTCCCCCAACAAACAAAAAAAATATGATTGGCAAGTAGCCTAGCGATTAGAGCGTTGGACTAGCAACCGAAAGGTTGCTAGATCGAATTCCCCGAGCTGACAAGGTAAAAACCTGCCATTCTGCCCCTCAACAAGACCGTTAACCAACTGTTTCTAGACCATCATTATAAATAAGAATGTGTTCCTAATTGACTTGCCTCGTTAATAAAGGTTAAAAAACAACAACAAAAGAAAGAAAACCGACCCTCTCCTCTTCTGGCCTCTCCTGTAATCTAATTAGTTTGGTTTAACAGGCCAGGCGCTATAAACATCAGCCACATTCCTCAGCATATAGAGGTAGATACAGTAACCCACTCTCATACTGTCCTCAACTCTCAGACAAAAAAATGTTGTCTATGAACAACACACATGAACCATGTTGTCCCAGGAGTATAGCCTCAGTCATCAGACCTACTGTACAGAAACAGCATTTTGGTCAACAATCTAAAGATGTTAAAAAACGCAACATTTTAGGGTTTAAATACCTAAATCCTTTCTCACTGCTTCCAGGGTTCAGATCAGGACTGTCCACACATCTATTGTCTGACACAATTGTCAAATATATATATATAAAGACAAAATATGTCATGTCTTACCTGTGGTGAAAATGAAGAGAAGTAGAAGC
>NW_027002073.1:67500-89152 GCF_036934945.1 Oncorhynchus masou masou
GGAACAGGAACAGATGACAGAGCAGGTAATGAGTGTTTTAATGGGACAGGAACAGATGACAGAGCAGATAATGAGTGTTTTAATGGGACAGGAACAGATGACAGAGCAGGTAATGATGTTTGTTGGCTTTAAGGAGTTTATCAAATCAGTAAATGGCTTCATACAGTTGAAGTCGGAAGTTTACATACACTTAGGTTGCTGTCATTAAAACTCATTCATTTTTCAACCGCTCCACAAGTGTGTTCACAAACTATAGTTTTGGCGAGCAGGACATCTACTTTTGTGCATGACACAGGTCATTTTTCCAACAATTGTTTACAGACAGATTATTTCACTGTATCACAATTACGGTGGGTCAGAAGTTTACATACACTAAGTTGACTGTGCCTTTAAACAGCTTGGAAAATTCCTGAAAATTATGTCATGGCTTTAGAAGCTTCTGATAGGCTAATTGACATTGTTTGAGTCAATTGGAGGTGTACCTGTGGATGTATTTCAAGGCCTACCTTCAAACTCAGGGCCTCTATGCTTGACATCATGGGAAAATCAAAAGAAATCAGACAATACCTCAGAAAAAAAATCTGTCTGGGGAGCAATTTCAAAAAGCCTGAAGATACGACGTTCATCTTTAAAAATAATAGTTCACAAGTATAAACACCATGGGACCAAACAATAGTACACAAGTATACACACCATGTGACCATGCAGCCGTCATACCGCTCAGGAAGGAGACACGTTCTGTCTCCTCGAGATGAACCTACTTTGGTGTGAAAAGTGCAAATCAATCCCAGAACAACAGCAAAGGACCTTGTGAAGATGCTGGAGGAAACAGGTACAAAAGTATCTTTATCCACAGTAAAACGAGTCCTATATTGACGTAACCTGAAAGGCCGCTCAGCAAGGAAGAAGCCACTGCTCCAAAACCGCCATAAAAAAGACAGACTACGGTTTGCAACTGCACATGGGGAGAAAGATCTTTTGGAGAAATGTCCTCTGGTCTGATGAAACAAAAATAGAACTGTTTGGCCATAACGACCATCGTTATGTTTGGAGGAAAAAGGGGGAGGCTTGTAAGCCGAAGAACACCATCCCAACTGTGAAGCACAGGGTGACAGCATCATATTGTGGGGGTGCTTTGCTGCAGGAGGAACTGGTGCACTTCACAAAATAGATGGCATCATGAGGATGGAAAATTATGTGGATATATTGAAGCAACATCTCAAGACATCAGTCAGGAAGTTAAAGCTTGGTCGAAAATGGATCTTCCAAATGGACAATGACCTCAAGCATACTTCCAAAGTTGTGGCAAAATGGCTTAAGGACAACAAAGTCAAGGTATTGGAGTGGCAATCACAAAGCCCTGACCATGATCATATAGAACATTTGTGGGCAGAACTGAAAAAGCGTGTGCGAGCAAGGAAGCCTACAAACCTGACTCAGTTATACCAGCTCTGTCAGGAGGAATGGGCCAAAATTCACCCAACTTATTATGGGAAGCTTGTGGAAGGCTACCTGAAACGTTTGACCCAAGTAAAACAATTTAAAAGCAATGATACCAAATACTAATTGAGTGTTTGTAAACTTCTGACCCACTGGGAATGTGATGAAAGAAATCAAATCTGAAATAAATACAGAGATCGAATCACCGGCTCTGACGCTCGTCGGATGTGGCTTGCAAACTATAACGGATTACAAAAGGAAACCCTGCCACGAGCTGACCAGTGACACAAGTCTACCAGACAAGCTAAATGCCTTCAAGGCAAGAAACACTTAACCATGCGTAAGAGCACCAGCTGTTCTGGACGACTGTGTGATTATGCTCTCCGTAGATGATATGAGTAAGACCTTTAAACAGGTTAACAGGCCAACTGATAGACTATATAGACAACAGGTAGACTATATAGACAACATAGACTATAAACCATCTGGCCTCAGGGCTTGCACTCAGAGCATGCGCTGACAAGTGTTTTCATTGACATTTTCCACCTCTCCCTGACACAGTCTGTAATACCTACATGTTTTCAAGCAGACCACCATAGTCCCTGTGCCCAAGAATGCCAAGGTTACCTGTCTAAATGGTTATCGCCCAGTAGCAATCACATCTGTAGCCATGAAATGTTTTGAAAGGCTGGTCATGGCTCACATCAACACCATTTCATTTTTTATTTTACCTTTATTTAACTAGGCAAGTCAGTTAAGAACAAATTCTTATTTTCAATGACGGCCTAGGAACAGTGGGTTAACTGCCTTGTTCAGGGGCAGAATGACAGATTTGTACATTGTCAGATCGGGGATTTGAACTTGCAACCTTTCAGTTACTAGTCCAACGCTCTAACCACTAGGCTACCCTGCCACCATCATCCGAGTCACTCTGTACTGATTCCAATTCACATACCGTCCCAACAGATCCACAGATGACGCAATCTCTATTGCACTCCACACTGCCCTTTCCGACTTAGACAAAAGGACCAACTATGTGAGAATGCTGTTCATTGACTACAGCTCAGAGTTCAACATCATAGTGCCCTCAAAGCTCATCACTTAGTTAATAAGGACTCTGGGACTAAACACCTCCCTCTGCAACTGGATCCTGGACTTCCTGACGGCCCGCCCCCAGGTGTTAAGGGTAGGTAAACAACACATCCGCCACTTGACTGGCTGCATCACCGCCTGGTATGGCAACTGCTTGGCATCCGTCCACAAGACGCTACAGAGCGTAGTGCGTATTGCCCAGTACTTTACTGTGGACGAGCCCCCTGCCATCCAGGACCTCTATACCAGGTGGTGTCAGAGGGAAGTGGTACGGTCCAGTACACCACTGGGGACGAGCCCCCTGCCATCCAGGAGCTCTATACCAGATGGTGTCAGAGGGAAGTGGTACGGTCCAGTACACCACTGGGGACGAGCCCCCTGTTATCCAGGACCTCTATACCAGGTGGTGTCAGAGGAAGGCCCCCCCAAGCATTTTCAAAGCCACCCAAGACAAAGACTGTTCTCTCTGCTATTACACGACATGCGTTACCAATGCACCAAATGAACTCTACCCACACACTGGACTCCAGTCACACACACATACTGATACTCTACACACAGAAACACATACTGCCACTCCACACACACATGCATACTGATGCCACACACTCTCACACATTAAATAGTTATTTTCCTCATCAATCTACACACAATACCCCATAATGACATCACAATACCCCATAATGACATCACAATACCCCATAATGACACCACAATACCCCATAATGACAAAGCAAAAACAGTTTTTTATTTTTTTTGTGCTAATTTATCAAATAAAAAATGAAATATCACATTTACATAAGTATTCAGACCCTTTACTCAGTACTTTGTTGAATCCCCTTTGGCAGTGATTAAAGCCTCGAGTCTTCTTGGGTATGACACTACAAGCTTGGCACACCTGTATTTGGGGAGTTTCTCCCATTCTTCTCTGCAGATCCTCTCAAGCTGTGTCAGGTTGGATGGGGAGCATTGCTGCACAGCTATTTTCAGGTCTCTCCAGAGCTGTTCGATTGGGTTCATGTCCGGGCTCTGGCTGCGACACTGAAGGACATTCAGAGACTTGTCCCCGAAGCCACTCCTGCGTTGTCTTGGCTGTGTGCTTATGGGTCGTTGTCCTGTCTGAAGGTGAACCTTCACCCCAGTCTGAGGTCCAAGGCACTCTGGAGCAGGTTTTCATCAACGATCTCTCTCTCTACTTTGCTCAGTTCATCTTTACGTGCCTCCCATAGTCTGTTCTGGACTTGGGGACTGTGAAGAGACCTCTCGTGTTATGTCTTGTGGGGTATGCATGGGTGTCCAAGCTGTGTGCCAATAGTTCAGTCAGACAGCTCGGGCCATTCAACATGTCAATACCCTTCTCTCATGGTGAGATTGTAGACACTTGTATTGGTAGCGCAGTTTGTTTAGGGCAATTTTACAGATAACTAGCTACTTCACATGCTGATATTGACTTTGGTATTATTGTGTGGATCAATCGATTATTAATTATTTTATTTAAAAAAATATATATACTTTTTTTGCTTTGTTACTGCTATGAGTCGACTGCGTTGGTTGTGCACGTTACATAGGGGGAGAGAGAGAGAGGGTCAGAAAGAGGGAGAGGGGGTCAGAGAAAGAGGGTCAGAAAAAGTGGGAGAGGGTCAGAAAAACGTGGTAGAGAGGGTCAGAGGAAAGAGGGAGGGATTGAGGGGGGTAACGTTATGAACTTTGTCTAAAAAAATAAAATACACTTTTCCCTCAACTGCGTTACCCACTCCAGTCAACAGATGGCGACGTAGGTCTTGAAGGTGTCAGAGTGACGTATAATATAATGGACGGGAGGGCGCTTCTTCAAACAACAGTTAGACACCTCTGTCCGATATAGCCGACATAATAAAGCTCTTTACAGAGATTTAATAGCCACTCTGTTTTAAACACCATTCTGTCGTGTTTACTTGTTACCCCTATTTTAATTTCATATTTACGTTTTGTTGTTTTGCCGACTGGCTCGTTAAGTTAGCAATAGCCTAGCTAATCCCCGATATGAGCTCACTTAGCTTCGTTCTAGTTAAAGAAGAGGAAGAGGAGGAGGAGGTCTGCTGGACGGAGAAAGAAGTTGTTGTGAAAGAGGAGGAGGAAGAGGAGGATGTTACCATAAAACAAGAAGTAGAGGCTGAGGCTGTTACAGTGAAAGAAGAAGAGAAAGACGTTTCAGTGAAAGAAGAGGAAGACCCGATCAGAGTGAAAGAGGGGGATGAGGAAGAGGAGGAGGCAGAGACAGGAGATCTGATTAACACTGGTAAGTACTATCTTAAAAACGGAGGCACTCTGCAGTTTAACTGATGTATGGTTTTAAAGGGTCAATCTGCAGTTCTTACATCCATATTTGGACTATAAATTGATTCATTGAAGAATATAACCTAGAAATGCCCCGTGACCTAAGTTCAGCTGTGGTTCCCCATTAGGACTTAAAATAGATGCTCCCTTTTACTCCAGTGTTTGTAAACAAAGTAAATGTTAACATGGTTGAAACTGTCGTTTTGATGTCATGGATGGTCAGTCCTTGCACCCATAACTCGTCAGCTACTACAGCGATTTGAAATGACGGCAACACTTAACAAAGAGATGCAATTAGTTTCAGAGTGGGTGGCAAGGAATAAATTAGCCCTAAATATTTCTAAAACTAAAATCATTGTATTTGGGCCAAATTATTCACTAACCCCTAAACCTCAACTACGTCTCGTAATGAATAATGTGGAAATTGAGCAAGTTGAGGTGACTAAACTGCTTAGAGTAACCCTGGATTATAAACTGTCATGGTCAAAACATATTGATACAACAGTAGCTAAGATGGGGAGAAGTCTGTCCATAATAAAGAGCTGCTCTGCCTTCTTACCAGCACTATCAACAAGGCAGGTCCTACAGGCCCTAGTTTCTACCTTCTTAACAACACTATCAACAAGGCAGGTCCTACAGGCCCTAGTTTCTACCTTCTTAACAGCACTATCAACAAGGCAGGTCTGACAGGCCCTAGTTTCTACCTTCTTAACAACACTATCAACAAGGCATGTCCTACATGACCTAGTTTCTACCTTCTTAACAGCACTATCAACAAGGCAGGTCCTACAGGCCCTAGTTTCTACCTTCTTAACAACACTATCAACAAGACAGGTCCTACAGGCCCTAGTTTCTACCTTCTTAACAACACTATCAACAAGGCAGGTCCTAGTTTCTACCTTTGTAACAACACTATCAACAAGACAGGTCCTACAGGCCCTAGTTTCTACCTTCTTAACAACACTATCAACAAGGCAGGTCCTCGTTTCTACCTTCTTAACAACACTATCAACAAGGCAGGTCCTCGTTTCTACCTTCTTAACAACACTATCAACAAGGCAGGTCCTCGTTTCTACCTTCTTAACAGCACCATCATCAAGGCAGGTGCTACAGGCCCTAGTTTTGTCATACCTAGACATTTGTTCAGTCAGGTGCCACAAAGAGGGACTCCAAGGGCCAATTGGCTCAGAACAGGGCAGCACGGCTAGCCCTTGGATGAACACAGAGAGCTGATATTAATACTATACATGTCAATCTCTCCTGGCTCAAAGTGGAGGAGAGATTGACTTCATCACTACTTTTATTTATGAGAGGTATTGTCATGTTGAATGCACCGAGCTGTTTGTCTGATATGCCAAGTCCCCTAAGAGCTGAAAGCTTTGCTGGCCTTTCTGGTTAATGTAGGCGCCCTGGTGTTAATGTGGGCTCCCTGGTGTTAATGTGGGCCCCCTGGTGTTAATGTGGGCCCCCTGGTGTTAATGTGGGCCCCCTGGTGTTAATGTGGGCGCCCTGGTGTTAATGTGGGCGCCCTGGTGTTAATGTGGGCGCCCTGGTGTTAATGTGGGCGCCCTGGTGTTAATGTGGGCGCCCTGGTGTTAATGTGGGCGCCCTGGTGTTAATGTGGGCGCCCTGGTGTTAATGTGGGCGCCCTGGTGTTAATGTGGGCGCCCTGGTGTTAATGTGGGCGCCCTGGTGTTAATGTGGGCGCCCTGGTGTTAATGTGGGCGCCCTGGTGTTAATGTGGGCGCCCTGGTGTTAATGTGGGCGCCCTGGTGTTAATGTGGGCGCCCTGGTGTTAATGTGGGCGCCCTGGTGTTAATGTGGGCGCCCTGGTGTTAATGTGGGCGCCCTGGTGTTAATGTGGGCGCCCTGGTGTTTATGTGGGCCCCCTGGTGTTTATGTGGGCCCCCTGGTGTTTATGTGGGCCCCCTGGTGTTTATGTGGGCCCCCTGGTGTTTATGTGGGCCCCCTGGTGTTTATGTGGGCCCCCTGGTGTTTATGTGGGCCCCCTGGTGTTTATGTGGGCCCCCTGGTGTTTATGTGGGCCCCCTGGTGTTTATGTGGGCGCCCTGGTGTTTATGTGGGCGCCCTGGTGTTTATGTGGGCGCCCTGGTGTTTATGTGGGCGCCCTGGTGTTTATGTGGGCGCTCTGGTGTTAATGTAGGCCCCCTGGTGTTAATGTAGGTATCCTGGTATTCTGAGGGCCCCCTGGTGTTAATGTAGGCCCCCTGGTATTCGGAGGGCCCCCTGGTGTTAATGTAGGTATCCTGGTATTCGGAGGGCCCCCTGGTGTTAATGTAGGTATCCTGGTATTCGGAGGGCCCCCTGGTGTTAATGTAGGCACCCTGGTGTTAATGTAGGTATCCTGGTATTCTGAGGGCCCCCTGGTGTTAATGTAGGCCCCCTGGTGTTAATGTAGGTATCCTGGTATTCGGAGGGCCCCCTGGTGTTAATGTAGGTACCCTGGTATTCAGAGGGCCCCCTGGTGTTAATGTAGGTATCCTGGTATTCGGAGGGCCCCCTGGTGTTAATGTAGGTATCCTGGTGTTAATGTAGGTATCCTGGTGTTAATGCAGGTATCCTGGTATTCGGAGGGCCCCCTGGTGTTAATGTAGGTATCCTGGTGTTAATGTAGGTATCCTGGTGTTAATGTAGGTACCCTGGTATTCGGAGGGCCCCCTGGTGTTAATGTAGGTATCCTGGTATTCGGAGGGCCCCCTGGTGTTAATGTAGGTATCCTGGTATTCGGAGGGCCCCCTGGTGTTAATGCAGGTATCCTGGTATTCGGAGGGCCCCCTGGTGTTAATGTAGGTATCCTGGTATTCGGAGGGCCCCCTGGTGTTAATGTAGGCCCCCTGGTGTTAATGTCGGTATCCTGGTATTCTGAGGGCCCCCTGGTGTTAATGTAGGTATCCTGGTATTCGGAGGGCCCCCTGGTGTTAATGCAGGTATCCTGGTATTCGGAGGGCCCCCTGGTGTTAATGTAGGTATCCTGGTGTTAATGTAGGCACCCTGGTATTCGGAGGGCCCCCTGGTGTTAATGTAGGTATCCTGGTATTCGGAGGGCTCCCTGGTGTTAATGTAGGTATCCTGGTGTTAATGTAGGCACCCTGGTATTCGGAGGGCCCCCTGGTGTTAATGTAGGTATCCTGGTATTCTGAGGGACCCCTGGTGTTAATGTAGGTATCCTGGTGTTAATGTAGGTATCCTGGTGTTAATGTAGGTATCCTGGTGTTAATGTAGGTATCCTGGTATTCGGAGGGCCCCCTGGTGTTAATGTAGGTATCCTGGTGTTAATGTAGTCACCCTGGTATTCGGAGGGCCCCCTGGTGTTAATGTAGGTATCCTGGTATTCGGAGGGCCCCCTGGTGTTAATGTAGGTATCCTGGTATTCGGAGGGCCCCCTGGTGTTAATGTAGGTATCCTGGTGTTAATGCAGGTATCCTGGTATTCGGAGGGCCCCCTGGTGTTATTGTAGGTATCCTGGTGTTAATGTAGGTATCCTGGTATTCGGAGGGCCCCCTGGTGTTAATGTAGGTATCCTGGTATTCGGAGGGCCCCCTGGTGTTAATGTAGGTATCCTGGTGTTAATGTAGGCACCCTGGTATTCGGAGGGCCCCCTGGTGTTAATGTAGGTATCCTGGTATTCGGAGGGCCCCCTGGTGTTAATGTAGGTATCCTGGTATTCGGAGGGCCCCTGGTGTTAATGTAGGTATCCTAGTATTCGGAGGGCCCCCTGGTGTTAATGTAGGTATCCTGGTATTCGGAGGGCCCCCTGGTGTTAATGTAGGTATCCTAGTATTCGGAGGGCCCCCTGGTGTTAATGTAGGTATCCTGGTATTCGGAGGGCCCCCTGGTGTTAATGTAGGCACCCTGGTATTCGGAGGGCCCCCTGGTGTTAATGTAGGCACCCTGGTATTCGGAGGGCCCCCTGGTGTTAATGCAGGTATCCTGGTATTCGGAGGGCCCCCTGGTGTTAATGCAGGTATCCTGGTATTCGGAGGGCCCCCTGGTGTTAATGTAGGTATCCTAGTATTCGGAGGGCCCCCTGGTGTTAATGTAGGTATCCTGGTGTTAATGTAGGCCCCCTGGTGTTAATGTAGGTATCCTGGTATTCGTAGGGCTCCCTGGTGTTAATGTAGGTATCCTGGTATTCTGAGGGCCCCCTGGTGTTAATGTAGGTATCCTGGTGTTAATGTAGGCCCCCTGGTGTTAATGTAGGTATCCTGGTATTCGTAGGGCTCCCTGGTGTTAATGTAGGTATCCTGGTATTCGGAGGGCCCCCTGGTGTTAATGTAGGTATCCTGGTATTCGGAGGGCCCCCTGGTGTTAATGCAGGTATCCTGGTATTCGGAGGGCCCCCTGGTGTTAATGTAGGTATCCTGGTATTCGGAGGGCCCCCTGGTGTTAATGTAGGTATCCTGGTATTCGGAGGGCCCCCTGGTGTTAATGTAGGTATCCTGGTATTCGGAGGGCCCCCTGGTGTTAATGTAGGTATCCTGGTGTTCGGAGGGCTCCCTGGTGTTAATGTAGGTATCCTGGTATTCGGAGGGCCCCCTGGTGTTAATGCAGGTATCCTGGTATTCGGAGGGCCCCCTGGTGTTAATGTAGGCCCCCTGGTGTTAATGTAGGCCCCCTGGTGTTAATGTAGGTATCCTGGTATTCGGAGGGCCCCCTGGTGTTAATGTAGGTCGACCCCACTCTCCCAGCCAGCTGGTTGGTTGACTGTACACCCCACTCTCCCAGCCAGCTGGTTGGTTGACTGTACACCCCACTCTCCCAGCCAGCTGGTTGGTTGACTGTACACCCCACTCTCCCAGCCAGTTGGTTGGTTGACTGTACACCCCACTCTCCCAGCCAGCTGGTTGGTTGACTGTACACCCCACTCTCCCAGCCAGCTGGTTGGTTGACTGTACACCCCACTCTCCCAGCCAGCTGGTTGGTTGGTTCTATGTACACCCCACTCTCCCAGCCAGCTGGTTGGTTGACTGTACACCCCACTCTCCCAGCCAGCTGGTTGGTTGACTGTACACCCCACTCTCCCAGCCAGCTGGTTGGTTGACTGTACACCCCACTCTCCCAGCCAGCTGGTTGGTTGGTTCTATGTACACCCCACTCTCCCAGCCAGCTGGTTGGTTGGTTCTATGTACACCCCACTCTCCCAGCCATCTGGTTGGTTGACTGTACACCCCACTCTCCCAGCCATCTGGTTGGTTGACTGTACACCCCACTCTCCCAGCCATCTGGTTGGTTGACTGTACACCCCACTCTCCCAGCCATCTGGTTGGTTGACTGTACACCCCACTCTCCCAGCCATCTGGTTGGTTGACTGTACACCCCACTCTCCCAGCCATCTGGTTGGTTGACTGTACACCCCACTCTCCCAGCCAGCTGGTTGGTTGACTGTACACCCCACTCTCCCAGCCAGCTGGTTGGTTGACTGTACACCCCACTCTCCCAGCCAGCTGGTTGGTTGACTGTACACCCCACTCTCCCAGCCAGCTGGTTGGTTGGTTCTATGTACACCCCACTCTCCCAGCCAGCTGGTTGTTTGGTTCTATGTACACCCCACTCTCCCAGCCATCTGGTTGGTTGACTGTACACCCCACTCTCCCAGCCAGCTGGTTGGTTGACTGTACACCCCACTCTCCCAGCCATCTGGTTGGTTGACTGTACACCCCACTCTCCCAGCCAGCTGGTTGGTTGGTTCTATGTACACCCCACTCTCCCAGGCATCTGGTTGGTTGACTGTACACCCCACTCTCCCAGCCAGCTGGTTGGTTGACTGTACACCCCACTCTCCCAGCCATCTGGTTGGTTGACTGTACACCCCACTCTCCCAGCCATCTGGTTGGTTGACTGTACACCCCACTCTCCCAGCCAGCTGGTTGGTTGACTGTACACCCCACTCTCCCAGCCAGCTGGTTGGTTGACTGTACACCCCACTCTCCCAGCCATCTGGTTGGTTGACTGTACACCCCACTCTCCCAGCCATCTGGTTGGTTGACTGTACACCCCACTCTCCCAGCCGGCTGGTTGGTAACTAAGCAGCTGGCGTATTGTATTGTCTTTTATTAATGTGGAACTGTATAAAATCTTTTGTTTCAAATCATTTTGAAATGTTGATCTCAATCTAAGAAATGTTTGTTCCCGTTGGACTTTCGACAGTAGTGAAAACGGATTTGAATCTGCTGGGGACTCGCGTGCTATTAAAATGTATAAATCTGCTGGGGACTCGCGTGCTATTAACATGTATAAATCTGCGTACATGTTCGTAGTTATCACGGGGGGAAAAGATGGATACCTTCACTTGTTAAAAATGTATTGAACTCGATGCAGCTAAAGAAGGGATTATTGCTCTTCATGAAGAAAGAAACCAATTTTGACCAAACGCTTTAATCCGAATAAAGGTTCTAAGAGACTCTAGGCATCTTTAAATGCTTCCCTGTCAAAACATCCAATAGGATGGGACCTTCCTGGACTACCATCAGTTTCCACCACTGTACCCCTCTACTAGCTCGAACAACGAGCAGCCATTTCCTGGTTCGACTCCAGGTGAAATGGATGGGGTGTCGGAACCAGAAATAAGGAGAAGGATCGTTCTCGGCGAGCGCATGCCTGCCTTACCCTCGCGTCCGGGACTTAAGACTATCAAAATTGCTTTGAGACCAGCTGTCTTCTGCCGGGTGGGGGGTGTTCTCTCAGTGGATGTCCCTCCAGCTACTCCCTGTTCTAGTCAATCGACTGCCTGGGCACAGCCTGGACTAGAGGTCGACCGATTTATGATTTTTCAACGCCGATACCGATTATTGGAGGACCCAAAAAGCCGATACCGATTAATCGGCCAATTTTTTTTTATATATATATATATATATATATATATATATATATATTTTTTTTTTTATTTTTTTTTTTTTTTATTTAGTTGTGATAATGACAATTACAACAATACTGAATGAACACTTATTTTAACTTAATATAATACATAAATAAAAATCAATTTAGCCTCAAATAAATAATGAACATGTTCAATTTGGTTTAAATAATGCAAGATCAAAGTGTTGGAGAATAAAAAGTGCAATATGTGCCACGTAAGAAAGTTAACGTTTCAGTTCCTTGCTCAGAACATATGAAAGCTGGTGGTTCCTTTTAACATGAGTCTTCAATATTCCCAGGTAAGAAGTTTTAGGTTGTTGTTATTATAGGAATTATAGGACTATTTCCCTCTATACCATTTGTATTTCATTCAACTTTGACTATTGGATGTTCTTATAGGCACTTTAGTATTGCCAGTGTAACAGTATAGCTTCCATACCTCTCCTCGCTCCTCCCTGGGCTCGAACCAGGAACACAATGACAACATCCACCCTCGAAGCAGCGTTACCCATGCAGAGCAATGGGAACAACCACTCCAAGTCTCAGAGCGAGTGACGTTTGAAACGCTATTAGTGCGCACACCGCTAACTAGCTAGCCATTTCACTTCGGTTACACCAGCCTCATCTCGGGAGTTGATAGGCTTGAAGTCATAAACAGCGCAATGCTTGATGCACAACGAAGAGCTGCTGGCAAAACGCACGAAATCTGTCGACCTCTAGTCTGTAATAGACGAGCGTCGGAGCCAGTGGAGTACGATTAAAACCAAAACAGAAAACAGAGGCTGTTCTTTAACCTGTTGAGTGTAGGGTGGAGTGTTTTGATATTTGGATGAAATGCATGCCCAAATTCAACTGCCTGCTACTCATCCCCAGAAGATAAGATATGTATATTATTCGTTTGGATAAAAAACACTCTGAAGTTTCTAAAAGTGAATCATGTCTGTGAGTATAACAGAACTTGTGTAGCAGCGAAACCCAGAGGACAAACCATTCAGAATGATTTTTTTTGAGGTCACTCTCTTTTCAATGGGTTTCATTGGGAATCCATATTTCTAAGGGACCTTCTTGCAGTTCCTATCGCTTCCACTGGATGTCAACAGTCTTTAGAAATTGGTTGAGGTTTTTCCTTTGCGTAATGAAGAAGTAGCCCTGTTCAAAACAAGGGTCACTTCAAGTGTACTGTTAGATAGAGGTGCGTGACCAGAAAGGTAGCGTCAGTTTGTTTTCTTCCTGTATGAACACAGATCATCCCGTCTTCAATTTTATCGATTATTTACTTTAAAAAATACCCAAAGTTGTATTACAAAAGTAGTTTGAAATGTTTTGGCAAAGTTTACAGGTAACTTTTGAGATATTTTTTAGTCATGTTGCGCAAGTTGGAACCAGTGTTTTTCTGGATCAAACGCTCTAAATAAATTGACATTTTGGATATATATCGCAATTAATCGAACAAAAGGACCATTTGTGATATTTATGGGACATATTGGAGTGCCAACAAAAGAAGCTCGTCAAAGGTAAGGCATGATTTATATTTTTATTTCTGCGTTTTGTGTTGCGCCTGCCGGGTTGAAATATGCTTTCTCTCTTTGTTCACAGAGGTGCTATCCTCTGCTTTCGCCAAAAAGCTCTTTAAAAAAATCTGACATGCCAGGTGGATTAACAACAAGCTAAAATGTGTTTTGCTATATTGCACTTGTGATTTCATGAAATGTAAATATTTTTAGTCATTTAATTTGAATTTGGCGCTCTGCAATTCAGCGGATGTTGATGAAAATGATCCTGGTAACGGGATGGGTGCATCAAGAAGTTAATGGAAGCCTCTCCAATAAAATCCAGGTAGAATCAGGAATTCCCCAGGGCAGCTGTCTAGGCCCCTTACTTTTTTCAATCTTTACTAATGACAACATGTCAGTTATAATGCCAGTGTCCATTTATGTGGATGACTCAACACGATACAGGAAATAAGTTAGTCCTAAATATTTCAAAAACTAAAAGCATTGTTTTTGGGACGAGTCATTTACTAAACCCTCACCTTAAAATTGAGCAAGTTGAGGAGACTAAACTACTTTGAGTAACCCTGGATTGTAAACTGTCATTGTCAAAACATGTTGATACAACTGTAGATAAGATGTAGAGAAGTCTGTCCATAAAAAGCTCTGCTCTGCCTTCTTGACAACACTATCAACAATGCAGGTCCTGCAGGCCCTAGTTTTGTCACACATTGACTACTGTTCAGTCGTGTGGTCAGGTGCCACATACAATAACTTAGGAAAATTGCAATTGGCTCAGAACAGGGCGCCACGGCTGGCCCTTGGATATACACAGATATGCATGTCAATCTCTCCTGGCTCAAAGTGGAAGAGATTGACTTCATCACTACTATTTTTATTTATGAGAGGTATTGACATGTTGAATGCACCGACCTCTCTGTCTAAACTTCAGGCACACAGCTCAGAGACACCCATGCATACCCTACAAGACATGCCACCAGAGGTCTCCTCACAGTCCCCAAGTCTAGGACAGACTACGGGAGGTACACAGTACTACATAGAGCCATGACTACATGGAACTCTATTCCACATCAGGTAACTCATGCAAACAGTAGAATCAAAGAATATATAGAATCATAGAATCAGATTTAAAAGAAACAGATTAAAAAAATACAGAGACACAAACATAGACATGTCAAACCAACACACATTACATAACAGCACTATACACACAAATACACATGGATGTTGTGTTATAGATAAGTGGTAGAGTTAGAGCCCTGAGGGCTAAACACTTAATGTGTTGTGAAATGTATTGTTGTTTTTAAATGTATTAACTCCCTTAATTTAGCTGGACCCCAGGAAGAGGAGCTGCTGCCTTGACAGGAACTAATGGGGATCCATAGTAAACCCCAGGAAGAGTAGCTGCTGCCTTGGCAGGAACGAATTGGGGTCCATAATAAACCCCAGGAAGAGTAGCTGCTGCCTTGACAGGAACTAATGGGGATCCATAATAAACCCCAGGAAGAGTAGCTGCTGCCTTGGCAGGAACTAATGGGGATCCATAATAAACCCCAGGAAGAGTAGCTGCTGCCTTGGCAGGAACTGATGGGGATCCATAATAAACTCCAGGAAGAGTAGCTGCTGCCTTGGCAGGAAGTATTGGGGATCCATAATAAACCCCAGGAAGAGGAGCTGCTGCCTTGGCAGGAACTAATGGAGATCCATGAATACAAATTGTCCCCTTTTATTAATAGAAAGTCCCATTTATATATATTTATATATAATAAAGTCCAAAAATGGACCCTTCCTGGATCACCCCTTTAAAGGGTCATGAAGGTCATTTACATTTACATTTAAGTCATTTGTATTATTGACTAATTGATCCTCTGGTTTTATTGGCTGTGGTTTCATTTCCTTTGGTTTTATTGGCTGTGGTTTTATTGGCTGTGGTTTTTATTGGCTGTGGTTTTATTGGCTGTGTTTTTTATTGGCTGTGGTTTTATTGGCTGTGGTTTTATTGGCTGTGGTTTTATTGGCTGTGGTTTTATTGGCTGTGGTTTTTATTGGCTGTGGTTTTTATTGGCTGTGGTTTTATTGGCTGTGGTTTTTATTGGCTGTGTTTTTTAATTGGCTGTGGTTTTATTGGCTGTGGTTTTATTGGCTGTGGTTTTTATTGGCTGTGGTTTTATTTCCTCTGGTTTTATTGGCTGTGGTTTTTATTGGCTGTGGTTTTATTTCCTCTGGTTTTATTGGCTGTGGTTTTTATTGGCTGTGGTTTTATTTCCTCTGGTTTTATTGGCTGTGGTTTTTATTGGCTGTGGTTTTTATTGGCTGTGGTTTTTATTGGCTGTGGTTTTATTGGCTGTGGTTTTTATTGGCTGTGGTTTTATTGGCTGTGGTTTTTATTGGCTGTGGTTTAGCTGATAATCAGTAAAGCTGATAATAAAATAATACCATTAGTAATACTGGTGACTTAAAGTCGTCTGGATCACTGCTGAAGGTTTCAACAACTGTAATAACATATTGTAAGACCAAAGTCATAGACATTATGTGAAATGTGAAAAATTAAGACAAAATATGACTATTGTTCTTCACTTGACCATCTTATTGTTAGAAGACAGTTGTCAAAAAAGTTTGTAAAAGCATTTAAACATTCACTACATTGACTGTCTGACTTTGTCGTTCACACAGGAGAGAGACGTGACTGTCGCGGATCCTCTGGGGAGCCTCAACAATGTCATGAGGCTGAGAGGAGTCCCTCCAGATCAAAACACCTCAAGAAACCCCAGCGGCGATCCACAGGAAAGAAACCTCACCTCTGCTCTGACTGTGGGAAGAGTTTCACCTCTTCAACAGAACTTAAAATACACCACAGAATCCATACAGGAGAGAAACCTTATAGCTGCACTGACTGTTTGAAGAGATTTTCTCAACTAGGGAACCTGACAAAACACCAGTTGACACACACAGGAGAGAAGCCTTACCACTGCTCTGACTGTGAGAGGACCTTTTCAACATCACAGCGTTTAAAGCTGCACCAGCGAACGCACACTGGAGAGAAGCCTTACCACTGCTCGGACTGTGGGAAAAGCTTAACCTCCTCAAGTGAACTGATTATACACCAGCGAACACATACAGGAGAGAGGCCATATGGCTGTGATCAATGCGGGAAGCGATTCACTCAGTCATCAAACCTGACTGTACACAAGAGAATACACACTGGAGAGAAGCCTTATCGCTGCTCCAACTGTGGATTGAGCTTTACTACCTCAAGCTATCTGATAACACACCAGAGAACACATACAGGAGAGAAGCCTTATAGCTGTGATCAATGTGGGAAGAGTTTTACTCAGCCAAGTCACCTGATTGTACACCAGAGAATACACACAGGAGAAAAACCTTACCACTGCTCTGACTGTGGGAAGGGTTTTGTTAGATCATCACATTTAAAATCTCACCAGAGAACACACACAGGAGAGAAGCCTCACCACTGCTCTGAATGTGGGAAGAGTTTTGCTTTATTAGACATACTGATAGTACATCAGAGAACCCACACTGGTGAAAAGCCTTACCACTGCCCAGACTGTGGGAAAAGATGTACTACCTCAAGTAACCTGATATCACACAAGAGAACCCACACTGGAGAGAAACCTTACCACTGCTCTGACTGCGGGACGAGTTGTTCTACCTCAAGCAACCTGGCAGTACACCAGAGAACACACACTGGAGAGAAGCCTTATGGCTGTGATCAGTGTGACAAGAGATACTCTCATTCAAGTTCTCTGATTAAACATCAGAAAATACACTCAGGAATTCCACAGAGTGTAGAATGACCTCCGCCAAGACCTGGGTAGTTGAACACGGAGAGTGAAATGATCTCCAACACCAGACCTGGGTAGTAGAACACGGAGTGTAGAATGATCTCCAACACCAGACCTGGGTAGTAGAACACAGAGTGTAGAATGATCTCCAACACCAGACCTGGGTAGTAGAACACAGAGTGTGGAATGATCTCCAACACCAGACCTGGGTAGTAGAACACAGAGTGTGGAATGATCTCCAACACCAGACCTGGGTAGTAGATCACGGAGTGTGGAATCATCTCCAACACCAGACCTGGGTAGTAGAACACAGAGTGTAGAATGATCTCCAACACCAGACCTGGGTAGTAGAACACGGAGTGTGGAATCATCTCCAACACCAGACCTGGGTAGTAGAACACAGAGTGTAGAATGATCTCCAACACCAGACCTGGGTAGTAGAACACGGAGTGTAGAATGATCTCCAACACCAGACCTGGGTAGTAGAACACAGAGTGTGGAATGATCTCCAACACCAGACCTGGGTAGGAGAGGCCACTCTGTGTTCTATCTTGTAAAAAAACATATTTAGGAAGCTGTGGAAATTCATTTATTAATGTTAATATGAATTAAAACACGTTTATTCTCTTATATACCTTAATACTTAATATTTTCAAATTATATTATGTGAGCTTATAACATAAAAATAATAAAAAATATTAAAATGTTTAAAGTATAGTTTTTTTTTTTTTTTTAAAGTACTAATGTTACTTTACCTAACAAGCAAAATACTTAAATACATGTAATTATGTTAAATATATGTACTTATGTTAAATATATGCAATTATGTTTAATATATGTAATACATTTAACTGAACTACTGGTGAATACCATTCATTCCCCTGGATGACGTTACAGTATGCAGGGTTTAATATATAAACTGCTGGTCCTCAGTCTCATGGTACAGCGTAAAGTATTCACCCCCCATGGCATTTTTCCTATTTTGTTGCCTTACAACCTGTAATTTAAATTGATTTTTATTTGGATTTCATGTAATGGCCATACACAAAATAGTCCAAATTGGTGAAGTGAAATGAAAAAATATATTTATTTCAAAAAATTATATATATATAAAAAAAACTGAATAGTGTTGTGTGCATATGTATTCACCCCCTTTGCTATGAAGCCCCTAAATAAGATCTGGTGCAACCAGCTACCTTCAGAAGTCACATCATTAGTTAGATTATACACAGGTGGACTTTATTTAAGTGTCACATGATCTCAGTATATATACACCTGTTCTGAAAGGCCCCAGAGTCTAAGCAAGGGGCACCACCAAGCAAGCGACACCATGAATACAAAGGAGCTCTCCCAACAAGTCAGGGACAAAGTTGTGGAGAAGTACAGATCAGGGATGGGTTATAAAAAATATCAGAAACTTTGAACATCCCATTATTATTATTATTAAAAAATGTAAAGAATATGGAACCACAACAAATCTGTCAAGAGAGGGCTGCCCACCAAAACTCGCGGACCAGGCAAGGAGGGCATTAATCAGAGAGGCAACAAAGAGACCAAAGATAACCCTGAAGGAGCTGCAAAGCTCCACAGCGGAGATTGGTGTATCTGTTCGTAGGACCACTTTAAGCCGTACAATCCCCAGAGCTGGGCTTCATGGAAGAGTGTCCAGAAAAAAGCAATTTCTTAAAGAAAAAAAGTAAGCAATCATGTGGGAAACTCCCAAAACATATGGAAGAAGGTACTCTGGTCAGATGAGACTAAAATTGTGCTTTTTAGCCATCAAGGAAAACGCTATGTCTGGCGCAAACCCAACACCTCTCATCACCCCAAGAACACCATCCTCACAGTGAAGCATGGTGGAGGCAGCATCATGCTGTGGGGATGTTTTTAATTGGCAGCGACTGGGAAACTGGTCAGAATTGAAGGAATGATGGATGGCGCTAAATACAGGGTAATTCTTGAGGGGAAACCTGTTTCAGTCTTCCAGAGATTTGAGACTGGATGGAGGTTCACCTTCCAGCAGGACAATGACCTTAGGCATACTGCTAAAGCAACACTTGAGTGGTTTAAGGGGAAACATTTAAATGTATTGGAATGGCCTAGTCAAAGCCCAGACCTCAATCCAATTGAGAATCTGTGGTATTACCTAAAGAAGGTGGCTCTACAAAGTATTGACTTTGGGGGGTGAATAGTTATGCACGCTCAAGTCTTCAGTTTGTTTTGCCTTATTTCTTGTTTGTTTCACAATAAAAAATATTTTGAATCTTCAAAGTGGTAGGCATGTTGTTAACCTCTTAATCAAGTGATACAATCCCCCAAAATATATTTTTAATGTCAGGTTGTAAGGCAACAAAATAGGAAAAATGCCAAGGGGTGAATACTTTGCAAGCCACTGTAGCTTGTATCTTATTTCATGATCAACTGAATAATGTTTCTATCAATATTTATTTTGTTTTTCATCAATAAACTGATTGATTTATAGATTCATGATTTTTTTTGTTGGGGGGTGAAATCGACAGGGTTTTTATCAGGTCTCATTGGTTGACCTTTACTGTCTCTGTGGTAAAACAGAGACAGTAAATGGTCAGGTGGATGGTCAGGGTGGATGTTCAGTGTGGATGGTCAGGGTGTTTCGTCAGAGTGGTCAGGGTGGATGGTCAGGGTGTTTGGTCAGTCATTGCTCTGGATAAGAGCATCTGCAGGAAGAGGTTAGATTGAGGACTATATGATAAATGGGGAGATGAGAAACAGAAAGAGGTTAGATTGAGGATTAGATGGTAAATGGGGGAGATGAGAAACACGAAGAGAATAGATTGAGGCCTATATGATAAATGGGGGAGATGAGAAACAGAAAGAGGTTAGATTGAGGACGAGATGGTAAATGGGGAGGGGAGATGAGAAACAGAAAGAGGTTAGATTGAGGACGAGATGGTAAATGGGGGAGGGGAGAAACAGGAGGTCAGATTGAGGCCTATATGGTAAATGGGGGAGGGGAGATGAGAAACAGGAAGAGATAAGATTGAGGACTAGATGGTAAATGGGGAGGGAGATGTGAAACAGGAAGAGGTTAGATTGAGGACGAGATGGTAAATGGGGGAGGGGAGAAACAGGAGGTCAGATTGAGACCTATATGGTAAATGGGGGGAGGGAGATGAGAAACAGGAAGAGGTTAGATTCAGGACGAGATGGTAAATGGGGGAGGGGAGATGAGAAACAGGAAGAGGTTAGATTAAGGACGAGATGGTAAATGGGGGAGGGAGATGAGAAACTGGAAGAGGTTAGATTGAGGCCGAGATGGTAAATGGGGGAGATGAGAAACAGGAAGAGGTTAGATTGAGGCCTATATGGTAAATGGGGGAGGGGGATGAGAAACAGGAAGAGGTTAGATTGAGGACTATATGGTAAATGGGGAGGGGAGATGTGAAACAGGAAGAGGTTAGATTGAGGACTAGATGGTAAATGGGGAGATGAGAAACAGGAAGAGGTTAGATTGAGGACAAGATGGTAAATGGGGAGGAGATGAGAAGCAGGAAGAGGTTAGATTGAGGACTAGATGGTAAATGGGGGAGGGGAGATGAGAAACAGGACGAGGTTAGATTGAGGACGAGATGGTAAATAGGGGAGGGGAGATGAGAAACAGGAAGAGGTTAGATTGAGGACGAGATGGTAAATGGGGGAGGGGAGATGAGAAACAGGAAGAGGTTAGATTGAGGCCAATTTGGTAAATGGGGGAGATGAGAAACAGGAAGAGGTTAGATTGAGGACTATATGCTAAATGGGGAGGGGAGATGAGAAACAGGAAGAGGTTAGATTGAGGACTATATGGTAAATGGGGGAGGGGAGATGTGAAACAGGAAGAGGTTAGATTGAGGACTATATGGTAAATGAGGGAGGGGAGATGAGAAACAGGAAGAGGTTAGATTGAGGACTAGATGGTAAATGGGGGAGATGAGAAACAGGAAGAGGTTAGATTGAGGACAAGATGGTAAATGGGGGAGATGAGAAACAAGAAGAGGTTAGATTGAGGCCTATATGATAAATGGGGGAGATGAGAAACAGAAAGAGGGTAGATTGAGGACTATATGGTAAATGGGGAGGGGAGATGAGAAACAGAAAGAGGGTAGATTGAGGACTGTGTGGTAAATGGAGGAGGGGAGATGAGAAACAGAAAGAGGGTAGATTGAGGACAAGATGGTAAATGGGGGAGGGGAGATGAGAAACAGGAAGAGGTTAGATTGAGGACTAGATGGTAAATGGGGGAGATGAGAAACAGGAAGAGGTTAGATTGAGGACTAGATGGTAAATGGGGGAGGGGAGAAACAGGAGGAGGTCAGATTGAGGCCTATATGGTAAATGGGGGAGGGGAGATGAGAAACAGGAAGAGGTTAGATTGTGGACTATATGGTAAATGGGGGAGGGGAGATGTGAAACAGGAAGAGGTTAGATTGAAGACGAGATGGTAAATGGGGGAGGGGAGATGAGAAACAGAAAGAGGTTAGATTGAGGACTATATGGTAAATGGGGAGGGGAGATGTGAAACAGGAAGAGGTTAGATTGAAGACGAGATGGTAAATGGGGGAGGGAGATGAGAAACAGAAAGAGGTTAGATTGAGG